>NW_021852808.1:298423-301602 GCF_003651465.1 Formica exsecta | reverse complement strand
GGAAAGAGAAAGAGCTTTGTTCCCGTGACGTCATGATGGAACGTGTCCCGTAACTTCTGCTCAGGAAATTGGAGAAGTATTGTGATGCAGGACGTAGCCTGACGGGGCCGGGAAAACCGAGGGAAACCTTCAAACTCCTCCTGGAGCCGGCTCTTCGTATCCCGACGGAAAATCGTATCGAGATATCCTTTAGGACAGACACGGGCGTACGTCGGTGGTGAATGCTTTGTCGCGAGTACACGGTTTCTTGCCTATTTCTTCCTTAATAATGGTATAAGTCAACTATAACCGAGTTTTCTCACATACAATTTTGAAACACTATTTTTTATTTCAACTTATGTCAGATTTTAACAAAGTATACTCTCCGCATTTTTTTCAATATGTTAAATTTGATAAAATATTTAAAAAAAATTGCATCTGTGCGAAATTTATATCGTATTATAATTGATAATGAATGTTACGAGAGGATAGATTCGCGGAAATAAATATTTAATTGAATTGCACACACTTCGTGACTAACAGTTTCACTCATCTACATACATCGATGAAATAAATTAATGAATGCGCAACAAGCCCCGGCGCGTTGTTCGAACATTAATCATCACTTAAACGAATTATTTTAATGAGTGATGTTTAAAACTTATCAGAAAATTGATCAAATTTCATAACAGTTGTGCCCCGGGCCGTACTTTGCATCCGATTATCGTGCCGTGCGCGTGTCATCGTCGTATTCTGACGGCGTGTCGTATTTGCACCGATTGGCAATCCATTGAAAGTTAAACTAATCCGTCTACGACATTTGGATTCTAAGGAGGAAGCGCGTTGCACTTGGTAATTCAAAACTTTTGACTTTCTCTCCCACGCCGTCTCGCGTCTCTTCTATCCCCCTTGCCCCCTTTTCCTCCCTCTCTCTCTCTCTCTCTCTGTACCTCTTTTCCTTGGACGACAGGGTTCATCTAAGTTAAGCCCCGCTGATTTGCATTCCTCAGCCAAGAACATTCGAAGTTCGATAAGGCAATAAGTGTGAAAAAGTGATTTCGAGCCCGCCGCTTAAGAATCACGAGAACTTATCCGATAAGAAATACATCCGCGAAACATGAGCGAAATAAATTACGTTGCATCCTGTCGCATGCCAACAGAAGTAATAAATCTGGTAGAAATTATCGAATGCGATATAGATAAAGATGATATTGATTATCAGCTATACAAATCCTGTGCATCGGTTATAAATATACCAAGTTTTACAATTATTTTTTTAGGATATTGAGATTTCTTATTAGCGATTTAACTTGAACATTTATCAACAGACTTCTTGACAGCTAGAATATTATTTTTCACGTCATTATTAATTTAATCCAAATGTCTATCAATAAATTTATGAAATAATTATATTGATGTCAGTTTTTCTAACATCTGTAAGTATTATAAATTCATCATTTCATGTCTAGTATAATTAAAATATAAATTAAAGTCTCTATCAGAGCAGCAGAGCAGCACACGCTAATAGCAATACACAGATCCGCACATTTCCGTCGGACTGCAACGTACGTGAGTCAGAATTACATGGTAGGGCATAGGGGCATAGTGATGTAACTAGGTAAACGTGTACATGTGCATTCGTGGTACTCGACGTTTAACTGCGCTCTTCGACTCCCTTATACACACATTTCTCTTTTTACAGAATGTGAGCTATACAAGCTTCATTATGAGTAACACATTTAAAGGGTTTATTAAAAGAGTTATGAAATAGTAGTAGCATTTTAAGGATTTAACAGATGTAGAAGATTGAAACTCAATATTTTTATAGGCACGCGACGTTACAGCATCAAATATACATAGAAATATAATCGGAAAACTGATCATCTGTGCAAAAGTGAAGTTGGAACGTGGACAGTAAAAAACGAATTACATAATTATAACATATTATACGTCTTTTTCGGTCAAAGTTTTAATATCTTAATAAATTAATAAATCTTATATATGTATATATATATTTAATGTTTTTCTATATTTAATCAAGAATAATTATTATAAATTGAAATATATATATACCTTTTTATTAAAAATATATTACATCTTAATTAATAATTTTTACGGTGTATTTCTCAATTTGAATTTACTTATAATGTATCTATCTTTGCACTACATTTGCATCTGTATGTGCTATAACGTATTTTAAAATATTTGGGCATTTTTTTTCTTGACTTAGTGCCTCACGTATCACCATTATTTTCAACTATTCTCTTCTCTTTTATTTGAATTTTTATCATACATTTATCTTACATAACTTTACTCTAAAAGATAATAATATAGAATGCTAGAGCTAAATAAACTATCTACCTAGCTATCTCTGTATGTCTCTTTATTGTAGAAAGAAAGAATGTCATTGAGATCTTATCTTTTACTGTACGGTAAATGGGCGCGATCTTTCATCTTCAAAGAGGAGACCAACTGTCTCGCGCGCGACAGTTCACACCAAGACCGTCCAGTTCGTCCATCCGCGAGACGGAACGAAGTGTCGCGCGAGCACTCGATTTCCGCCCCGCGGAAACCGTTTAACGCGCCAGCCCACCCCACTGAGGTAAATCGGAAAACTGTCACGTTCGAAAATTGACATTTTTCTAGGTAGCAAAGTAGTGTCGAGCGGTTGCCCTGGGCTACCATAGAAATGGTTTACGACGGGGGATTTTTGTCGCAAACGGAGGAAGATGGAAAATTTTGACACTGTCTCGAGTAACCACCCTTTACCATGCTTTACCGTCCACCTGCGATATCGGTGTTAAACGCGCTATCGTGCTGCATAACGATACTGTCGTGAGAGGAAGAGATGTTTGGAGGCAGCCCATACTGGGGAAGCACGTTTGCCGGGGTTTACGAGAGCTCTCGTCCCGCGGGAGCAACTGGCTGACGATGTCGATGGATACGCAGCACGTCTCAGTAGCGCGTTAACCGTGCATTACAAATTCGCGTATTCCTTGCATCTACGCGACAATCGCCTCGTGCATTTCACGCGGCGCTGGGATGAAATGTTTCCGCGTGAATGGCGAGAGAAATTACTTTGGAAACGCAAAGAGGATTTCTTGTCAGAATTAAAATATATAAATTTTTATAAAAATTTATACATTTTTTTTCATCAAAATTTATATGGAAAGAAAGAGATATATGTATAGCGCAGATAT
>NW_021852808.1:296580-297240 GCF_003651465.1 Formica exsecta | reverse complement strand
TATAAAAATTTATACATTTTTTTTTCATCAAAATTTATATGGAAAGAAAGAGATATATGTATAGCGCAGATTTAAAATAGCAAATTCTTGAAGGAACTTCCTGAAACAAAATTATTGTAGGAAATGTGAGTATGACTATAATAATGAAGAAAACATTCATTGCTCTCGCACGAATAAAGCGTAACGTTACATCACATTGAAAAATAACAAACGATAATAAATTGGTCGACTCTGCGAAATGAAAAACATCGGTTTGCTTTCAAGCCGTGGCAATAAAACATTTTAGATAATCCTCATGCGAGAGAGTAAAATATACATGTATATAGAAAAATATTGGAACGTATAAATAGAATACGGAACGCACTTCACAATTCCATCATATCGTGCACAGAGTGTCCTACAAAATAACTGCTGGTGTATATTATCCTTTACACTTATATATCAACTAACGGATTACTTTCTCCGATATGTCCAATGCTAACTTTTATTTATCGTTGTGCAAAATTACTCTTGTTGGCGGTTAAATTCCGGATTTACCGCCCGCAGAAAAGTTTCCACGCGCGCACCACTCGCGTTGTGTTTATCTCTTCAATTTTACAATACAGCTTTTTTCCGCAGACCACTAGCCGCTTAAAGAAACTTCCGTCCTCTTTGTCGCCG
>NW_021852808.1:287218-296273 GCF_003651465.1 Formica exsecta | reverse complement strand
CGCTCTTCCTTCGCCCTTCTTTTCTTTCTTTTCCTCTTTCTCTCGCACGTACGTTGCAGCTAGGACGTCGTCCCTGCACCTGACGTTCTCCGGGCCGAGAGTTTTTGCGATGCGAGGCGAGGCGAGACGAGGAATAAAAGATATCGGGGGGATAAAATCTGTGGGAGGGACGAAAGTTTTGGGATCGCTTCTCTCGTCACCCACGGACTTCGATTTGTTCGAAAGATTTCGTCGGACTAGTCCCACCATTTCCTCGAGATCTTTGACGATATGAACGTGTCCGATGCAAACATTCAGAGATCGCCAGTTTTTGTGACTTAAACAAACGTCATTATTAGACAATTAAAATAAATAACTTAATTTGAATGTTTTTAGCACCAAAATTCAAAATTTGTCTTGAAATTTCTGGATAAAACCGCGGTTTTATCGACTTTATTTTATGTGACTCTCTAAAATTGTATTTATGAAAATTATTTTTGTACATGCATTTAAAAATAATTACGCCAGCACGATTTAAGAGTAAAATTATAGAAGCACAATGAATTTTAAAACATGTTTTTTAATCTTTGCAGCTAAAATAAAATCCGTGAAAAATTCTATATAAAGATACGTCGAAATATTAAATAAATGAAGCATTCCCAACTTCTTTATTTTCTTCTTTTTTACATCCAGAAGATCTTAATAAACGGAGGCATCTCTCTTAACGGGCAATAATGATATAAAAACTTTAGTGTGGTAGATCTTAACTAAATATTTTCTAAGATACATCTATATAACTTTGTGACGTACCGTGTCGCGTTAACTACTTGTTGCGGCCGGAATTGTTGCAGCACAACCTTAACTAATTCCCGCTGATATTTTTGCAGCGCGACGGCAAATTCGCGGCTGCGAAACTTTACGAATGGGATTGAGTCCCACGACAATTGCGGGGTTCGAATGGAAAAAGCGAGAGACAAGGGAAGACTTTGCGAAAGTTTCTCGAGCTGACTCTTCGTCGCCGATATACTTTCTCAACTTGATAGAATTCGATTTCGGCGTCTCTTGCTACTCGATGTGCTTCCGAGATCGCGCTACTACCGACGATTAGGCAAAAATCTGTCTGTCTGGCGAGCTTTGACGATTTGAATGGGACTTGGATAGTCTCGAAGCACTTATTGAAAAAGTTTTCATTTTTGTCAGACTTTTAATGATATCGTTCATAGGCAATCGATACTTCTTTAAATAATCGAGCAAAGTTCGGTTCAGTTGCTTTTCTTCTTAAATTCTTGAAGATTTTATCCTTAAGTAATCGCATATAAATTTTTAATTACATAATTTATATAATCACGTTTCATTATTCTTTTTGAAGATCTTGAAAACTTTTAAGATAATATATCAGAAACCGAGTACGTGATTAATATCTTTTTGTACGAGTAAATGCGTTCCACAAGTTTGATGACCGTGATTCGAGACGTAATCGAAAATGGAACAAAAGTCAAAGATCTTGCATGACACGCTCAAAATGCATTCACTTTCCTTTCACGAGGTCGAACGGAACAGGCATTATTTCGAAACGCTATGCATCAAAGACGGTAGTGATATTGGAAACAAGAGCAAAGTAGTTTCCTCGCCAAAAGATTTTCAATTTATTGTGTTACTTATTTTTATAAAAATCTGTTTGATATTAATAAATAAATATCTTTCGTATATTGAATTCATTTCAAGTACAATACTTGTTATTAACTGTTTTTATAGTTAATAAAAATAATGGCAGTAATAATCACAATAGCACAATAATTAATAATTATAATAATTAATGATATATTTATATATAAAAAAATTCTAATGCTCTAGATAAATTTTTATTCCAAGATTCTTTTTATCCTTTATGCTTAGACTGGAATGAAAACTCGAGACACCCTATGTACGATCCGGCGTATCCCATCGGGACGGTTCTACGAGTTTTCACCGACTTCTGGTACCCATCCTTCGTTCTTTGCTCGTTCTATATCCCGATGTAGCTTTTTTCCTTTTCCCTTGGCACAACGAGTCAACCCTCTTCGGCTACTTCCGTCGGTGTAACTGCTTCAAGTTAAAACTCTCTCGCAGGATCTGTCTGCATTTTGGCAGCGACAACAATGGAAACAGGAAGGATCCTGTTTTAGTACAACGTATTTCTTTTTTTCCACGGCTTTGAAATGAGCATAATCGCGTAACTTTGACTGCATAAGAGAAAATAATATATATAGAAAGTAAATTTAGTATAAATATTCCTATTTTTCATTAATCTTTTTTTTATAACAAGGATTTAACATAACAAGCGTTTTTTTTATAAAGAAGGAAATGACCTCGCTTTCTTTAGAAAATTTATAAGGGATGTAATTTGTTCTCCGTTGAAATTTCGCAAAACTTTCTGTCTCGAGTTTAGCAAAAGCTATATGATAAATACGACTACGCTTTCATATTTTTTCTATAAATTCGTGAATATAAAAATTTATTTAGAAATTAATCACGTATAAGCGTTATCCTCTTAATAATAGAATCTACGATTAAATAACGCGATAGTTTTAGAAAAAAATTAAGAATTTAGAAACTCACATTTTATACGTACTCTAAGATATTTTTTCTAGTTTCTGCATCTTTAGATTCATGGTGCGTATATAAAGATAAATGTAGAATTTTAAAGAGTGTAAAATATACTAGAGAGAACTTCTTATCTCTCGTCGAGTAAGATATTTAAGGCTGTTCAAATATATCTTCTATTCAAATGTATCTTCTCTATTATCTCTTATGCATTCGCAGTTTTATCTTAAGAATAAAAAATACACTCGTTACGCATTTCTATATTCCAACGAGTAAAATTACACGCAAAAATGCCATATCTTGACGCTATTATGCCGAATTTCTATTTAATCACGTTTCACAAGTATTTTAAAAACTTCAATTCTTCTCTCACCTACTCGGCGATTGGCGTATTTCAGTAACAGCGAAATTGTTTAACGGAGCGTTTTAATCGAGAAAATCGGCGAGGAAAGTCTCAGTGCCATAAAAATTTATCCGGAGAAATGGCCGGCGCGGGAAGGAAGTGGGAAAATGGTTGGGATGAGAAAGGTAATTGGTTGATGCAATTCTTACGTAAGTTTGACTATCGTATACCCGTACAAATTCCTGCTCGCGTGCCATGGAATGAAAATTATAATCCGCGAACTCGGTTGCCGGATTTACATTCTCCCTTAACCGCGGTAGCAAGAAGATCCTCGCTTAAAATTCCTAGCGCGTTTACCAAGCATCGTTTGTCCATAGTATAGTTTGTAACGATAATATTATTTTCAATAAATATTAACATTCTTCAGAACGAGGTAGCTCCGATGTAGGTCGATGATCGGTGGAGGGAAAGAAGGCGCATTCCTCCATCTCGCTCGATCGCATAATCTTCGAATCGCATTCGCGATGCCGCGATATTCGCGTTCTTGGTAGTTCTGGAAAATTGAACGGCAATCGGCTACCGGATATTTAACTCTTTATTGCATCATATTTTACCCCGAGGCAAACAAATCAAATAACTACAGGTCAAAATTTATCGTCGTGCAAACAAGTATGAAAAATGTGTAATAAATAAAAACATAAAAATAGAAGAGTAAATATATAGATGTTTCTCTCAATAGTAAACATGACATAATAATAATACTATTTATAATTTAAAGACACATTGTATTATATTAAATAAGATAACAATACATATATTTAATATTGTATTATATTGAATAACATAACAATTTAATGTTTTATCGTATAAAATAATCCTTGACTAAAGAATATTCAATTTTTCTGGAAAAATTTATGATTTCTACATAATAATAAACATGTTATACAAAAATATGAAAAATCTTATTTCGCGCAATTATTATTATCAATTTTTATGCAGTTATTAGTATATATTTCGACTGGCTAGCATTCTCCGATTCTTTTATCTGAAAGAACAGACATCGACTTTGCCTTTCGCGAAAGATCATTCCGTACACGTTCTCATTCGGGTGGCGCGGGATAGCCGAAGCGGTAAATACGTAGTGAAATCGAAGGGGCACCGCTAACGAGATCCGCGCGTGGTTGATGAAGAAAGCAAGCGTGAGATCGAGCCGAGAAGGAAGGTTTCGGAAGTCGCTAAATGAGAGCGCGAGGAGGAGTCGCGGGGCGAACGAGTGCGAGAATGGGGTGGTTTAAAGGCGAACCACGTAGCTTCGAAGGGGTGAGTCTTTTGCGAGTGTACGGAGAATGGCGCGGAGAAAGAGGAAGGAGAAGCGGATTGCGATGGTCAGCAGAATCAGAATGCTTAGAACCCCATATAACGGCCACTCGAACGAGTTAAAACCGTAGGTACGTACAGCGCCGTTCAATAATGGTGGCCGAAGGGGCACGCTATTCGCTGTAGATTTAACGCTGGTATAAATGTTACGATAGCGGTAACATAAATTGCACAAAAATACGAGATATTTTTTCCGGCTTTTGCGACATATTTATCTCATTTCGAAGAAAAAGAATACATCATTATCTTATATCATCACTGCACGACTATTAGATATTTAATTTTAAACTTGATCTCCTTAAAAATATAAAATAATATTTAAATATAAAATCGTGGGAAGGATAAGATCAGTGTATGAATTTGTGATGAAATCAGTCTGCTGATAAAAAAAAGATATTATAAATAATCTATATTTATATAAATGTTTGGCTATATACAATTTGTTAAATTATACTAATCTATTAATTTCTCTTAATAAGATATAAATTATGTGAATATGCTATAAGACAGAATAGCGAATATTCTTTTTGAATAGTACTGTACTTCGCGAGGTATACGATGGTGAACGATTACATCGTTACACACACACACACACACACACACACACACACATATATATATATATACATATATATACTTAACGTTCCAGCGGAGTTTGTGAAACTGTCTGCGAGAGTTTGCACGGACTTCGCTTCCGCGGGTACTTGCACCTCAAGATGTGAACGTCGTCTTTGTCAGTTCGCATTCGAGCGACCGTTTCAACGTTCGATCGAACGCGCTGGCCAGAGTCATATCGATAATTAGACCGTGTCGCACGTAAAGAAACCACTCCTTGCTGCAATCGTCGTTCCTTCCCCTTTTTCCTTATTTCTTCGAGAATTTATTTTGGTAGAAGCAAAATGAACCCAAACTAATATTAAGATTAAATTTTTATATATTGGACATTTTAATATAATTTTTATGTTTCATATATTTTAGAGTTTTATTCTTCTAAGAGATTTGATCTTTAAACCAAAGGGAAATTATATAATATTTTTAAAATTTGGAAATTTTCAAAATTTGCTTTTTATTGCAAATCCTTAAAATTCGCATAAAATTTGTTTTTATTTTCATTAAACTCTCCGACTCGTAAAAGCCACAATAGTTTTGTGCATCGTGGTGAATCAGAACGATCTGGCAAGAAAGCGAATTAAACATCGTTTATCTCTTTTTTATGCATAGCTAAACTATATTCTTATTCCAAAAGCATGTAAGTCGATTCGCGGTCACCGCAAATTCCATCCTCTTCGTCGCTTTATTCTAGCGAAATGGAATAAACTCCGCGGAGGAAGAGAAAGAGGTAGCGAAAGGAGCGCAGTATGCACGGTATGCTGCCGTTGCAAGAAACATTCACAAGTATTAAACTGCATAGCTGCCGGCTGTACGAACGTTCGTAAGTGGTCGCATTACAGAGAGAGAGTGGGCACCGACGAATGTTACAAACCTGCGTCGGATAATTTCGCGGATTTTGTCGCGAAAATCCGCGAAGGTCGAAGTTTCGTGGAATTAATCTTTATCTTCACTTTTCATAATAATCTCAACAAAATTTTATACCGCTCAAAATTATTTTATTTCTTGTATTTTCGTGAATTTGTTTTATCGACGTTTTTGAGATTGACATATGTATATTCTAAAACTTGAATATTTGTATTATACGAATTTACATATTTTATATTTTAATTCAATTGTCATATATATTTTATTTTATATTATATTATTTTGATATTATATTATATTATATATTTCAATTCAATATATTTTATATTTTAATTCGTTCAATGCGCAGGGAAGAAATCGCAAAATCTGAATTTAACAATTTTATGAACGTTTCATTGAAATTAAGATCGAAAATTTTCGGATATCCCGTATGCATACTTCGTTCATGCGAATGTTACGAATGGGATCCTTATATCCACGTAACGAATATCAGCGTCGTTCAGTGTCGTCTTTACGCGCGTGGAACGAATCGAAATATCCGGTTTCTCGAGCAAGAACGGCTTCAGAAATCCGCCGCAAATTTCGTCGGCGTTTACGTTCATCGCGGTCATTCCGTTTCCGGGAGGAAACTTCGCGAATCCGGATAATCCTATTAGCGAGGACACCAAGTACTTGGCTATGGGGTTAAACGAACAGGGCGAGCGGGACGGGTCGTTCCTGCAACCGCTGATGGAAACCTACGAGCATTCGTACAACATCCGCGGAACGCGGGGTCGGTTCATCCGATCGCGTAAGCACGGTTTGCATCTCTCAGAGGAAAATTGCGATGCTCCGCGGCGAGAACTTGCAGAGTTGCAAATCGGGGGATTATAACAATGCTATCTCGCGCCATCGCGATTTAGTTAAAAATTAAAAAAATATGATAATTTTTACATCGTGAAATTTATTACGTTACATTAAATTTTTTTTTTAGTGGAAGAATGATGTGTGTGTGTATGTATATGTGTATATTCCATAATTTCCTTAATAGGAGAGATTTTTTAACACTGTTCAATATCAAATTTGCTTTGACATTCTATAAGTCATTTCTAATAAATTTCGTAGCGCTGATTACAAATCTGGATTAAAAATGATGTATTATGTCAAGTTTGTGAAAAAATCTCAGCCAAAGTTGCTAAACTAGACGTTTTTGATACTTTTACGTGAGTTATATCTTTCGATGGGCACGTGCTCCAGAAAGCAGTGACAGCTTAAGATGAAACTTAAGACTTATGCTTTATGATAAAAATACCAAAAGTTCCAGGCAGGAAAAATTTTCTTGAAAAAAAGTGATCGAAACATAAACATCATTTATCGCAGTATCCTCCAGTCATAGTACGTCTCCAATTGTCCGTTACTAAAATTTAAAAAAAAATCATTCTAATCATGAAAATCGGTATATATATGTTTGCCTGGTCATTCATCACAAATCACATGTTGAAATTTTAAAATTGAAAATTTGGTCCGCCATTTCGGATCCTCCATTTTCATAAATCGTAATCAGCGCTAAAAAATTCACAAATGATTTGATAGAACTCAAGGAAAAAGAAGATCTCATTTTGTCGACCAGTGTAATTTTCAACGAAATATTAAATTACTTTCTTTCTCAAACGAATCAAAATTAAGAAACAAGAACGTGAAACAAAGCAAATTTTATTATCGTTGAAAATTAAAATTATTACCCTGAAATTAAGATGTAATGGAAAAATTATTCTTGTATAATACCATTATATTTTCCTCAATAAGTAGAAGTATAATAGAGAAAGAAGTATAATAGAAAGAGAGTATAATAGAAATAAAAAAATAAAGAAGTATAATAGAAATCATTTATATATTATAAAATTAGATATATTTTATATTAGGAGGGTTACATTTTTTTTTTTTTTGTTGTATCTATATCGAAAATCGAAAAGTCGAATATCAGCGGCGGACTTTTACGATTATAGGGAGGTTTCGTCTTTATTTCCTCAGTCACGCTGTAAATTCCATCGCGGTCCATATTTCTATGCACCCGTCTATGCTCGTTTCGTAACCGCGTCACGCACCGCAGTTTTAGCATGCGTGTCCTACGCAGGATGCGCTATGTACGCGCAGACATTACACACGCGAAGCGACGAACATATATCACGGGTGAAAAGGAGAGGAGGGTGCGAGGAGGCAGAATACGCAATTTTCACGTTTTAACGTCTCCCGGCGCAATTGCTTTTCGAGAATGACGAGTGCCTCCCTAACGTCTCGACGAGTCTCGGCGATCGACAGGGAGGAATATCGCGTGAAAAGAGAACGGAGGAGAGGGATGAAATGGTAGAACGTGGTCGTATAACGTATGTAACTGATGGAAACGAGTTAAAATCCGCGAATAATGGGTAATTTTTTGCGATTTGCCACGTTCATCGTTCATTATGGCAATCGTTCGCGAGTTAAAATCTTGTGGCTTAATTGGCATCGGCAGAAATAAATTGAATAACGATATTTTTACTCCCGACTGCTGCCAATCGCAGATTGGCAAAAAACGGAGGGAGTATGCAATCTCAGATCGATTGACGTTTTGGTTGAGGACAATTACAGTATAGTTTGATATCATCTTTTGCACATAAGTTTCTTATTAATTGTTTATCGTAGATAAATGATACATAAGGCTCTGTTCACATAAATAAATGTAAAAGTTAGAAAAATTTGTCCAGTAAGTTATATAATAAATTTTGGATAAAGTATGATTCAAAGAAGTATGAGAAAGTAGAATCACGTGATGATATAACATATTGTATGAATATACTTATCAAAAAAAGATTCATTGACTTGAGAATATTTAAGTAAATAACCATTAAATATAATTTCTTCATCTACATGCATAAATTCCGAAGGGGACGCAAACATTTTAAATTTCTGCCGAAATGCAGTCGAATACAAGTTGATTCGTAAAAAGCAAAATTAATTATTTCAGAGATAATACATTGTACAATTCTTTCGAGATATCTATTATATGCGTAATCCTACGATTTTGCTCTCGCACAGTTTTTTAATACCAGAGCTTGCGGCAATTTTGCCCTTAATACCCTAGTCTAGTTTAAGTCTCGTGGGTGCGATTCTCGCGGAAACAACGCGCGAAAATCTTAATCCCTCGACAGCACATTCGTGTGCAGCGAGACGGCACAAAAACGACGCAACGCGATGCCGTCGCGCCGCGGTAAAACGGATGGGAAAACGTGCGGGAAGGAAAAAAAAAGGGATGGAGAAGGGAGGGAGGGGGGGGGAGAG
>NW_021852808.1:268097-280391 GCF_003651465.1 Formica exsecta | reverse complement strand
GCGCATAAGTCGCATAAGTCGCGGCTGAATATTCGCACAAAGTCCGCATGCCTCGCATCCCGGGATATGAGATTCTAAACCGCGCGACTCGCGCGAAGCAGCAGGCGTCAAAAGCGCATAAGTCGCGGCTGAATATTCGCACAAAGTCCGCATGCCTCGCATCCCGGGATATGAGATTCTAAACCGCGCGACTCGCGCCCGCCACGCGAAGCAGCAACGGCGGCGGTAGCGGCCGTCTACTTTTTCAAATTAATGTCCGTCCAGTTAAACGGGAAAAAATGTAATATACGGCGCTCTCCTGTGCCGGGCCGGGGATGCACCCCGGTCCCGTTCGCGCACGCGCGCACGCGCGCGTGTGTGTTTTATCTCCGCGTGTGAGTGCACCACCGCACGCCCGAGCTCAGTGCGTTGAGTGCAATAATTGTACCGGCAAGCCACTTTGATGTTGATGCATTAACCCTCCATGTGCCTGTGCCACTCGCCGCAGCTCCCTATCCCGCAACCGACGTCCCCAATCTCGTTCCTGTCCTCTCTCTCTCTCTCTCTCTCTCTCTCTCTGTCTGTCTTTTTCTCTCTTTCTCTGTCTGTCTCTATCTATCCCGTTCGTATGGTCCACGCGCAGCAGCGCAATGATGCGTTTATCCGTATATGCGTACCGGAAATCTATGAGGCAACCGCGAGTGCGATGTGCACGACCATATGGGCGTCGCGATATGATACGCAACGGTTTTCGTATACTCGCTTTTCTTTGAATTAAAAACAAAATACATTAGCGCGAAAAGAACAATTTATACATTGAAGCGTTGTGATAAAATGCATATATGTAAGATACGTAAAAGTTAATTTTTTTTTTAAATCTCTTCAATTGAAAAATGAATATTTTTATTTCTTTTTTTTTTTAACTTTTCTGGAGGTTTGACTCAATTCTTTTTTTACCTCTATTCGAATTTCTGTTACCATATCGTGTGACAAGTCTCGTATCGTGGGTTAATGATTATATAATCTTATTTTGGTAATATAAAAATATTAATTGAAAAGATCCTTTAAGTTCTAATGGATTTTAATGGATCTCTAAAAAAGTACTGGCGGCGCCCATGATGCGCGGATCCCTAAAAAAGGTTCTGGCGACATTCATGCACGAGCGCGCGTACGCAAATGAATGCAATAAAATGTCCCTCTATTTTTTTACTGCAATACTGCTGCTCTTTTTACCTTCATCCCGCTTACTATCAGACACATCATCGAATTTTGGATGTGCGAAGCGATTATTGTTTTAAGCAACTTACGATATCGGTCCAACGGTATCGGAAATCGTGCAAAACAATAATAAAAATACATATGTCATTTTTTAAAAGTTTTTCTCATTTAAGTATCCTAAGTATTCGGCAAACAAGAAATCTTTCTCTCTCTCAAAAATAGTTCGGATCACAATTATTTGCTGTATTGGAGAAATTATTAAAGAAACAGAGTTATATAGTTGAGCTTTGTACGAATTTCTAAAAAAGTGAAACAAATTCTCTCTCGAGTTTATACGTTCGATAAACGATTACACTTGCGCAACAAAAGAAGATTTTAAAACTCGCAACAGGGAGAGAGAGCTTTCCTTTTGCGGTGCGCCTCATATTTTATTAATCAGCCGCATCTCTTGCTACGGGGACGATGCAGTAGGTTGCATTTCGTGCGGGCTTCTACAATGCAGAGTTAATATCAGGAAGACGTAATCTGCCCCTCGTACACGAGGGAGCAGAAAGAGAGAGAGAGAGAGAGGGGGGAGGGGTGAGAGAAAGCCCGAGCGTTTGATCGCTTCCGTGGATCTTGCGACGTTATGAACTGCTAACGTGTTTACACGGGGGATTGCACGCGTGCTCAATTTCACGAGCACGCCGCTGATTTATCGCTCGTAAGAACGCTTGCACGCGTCGCCATATAACCCCGTGTAGCCCAATTGCAGCGCGCGCGTTTCATGCGCGTATGTGCATTAAGGATTACATCGAGTATCGTCCCTTCTTCTCCTTCATCTCCCTCCGTTTCCATTATGCACAGCATTAAAAGCGCAGAGCGCGATCTCGGCTCATGCGGTACCATTCTCCAAATTAATATACACACGCGTAACTTGGTGTAAGAAAAGCGGAGAGACACAATCGGGGAGACATGTCAGATTAGCTTTGTTTTAAAATTGCGGGTCAGAGCGCAGCTGGTCTATCCTCCTTTGTTTTTCTAGACCATCTCTTTAACTTTCAATGAAGTTTGCTGCTGTTACAATTCCGCGGATTTACAATTTTCGCAAAGTTTTTAAGCGCGGATTTTTTTTTATTTTCGTGGACTCGACAAAATGTGATTCTCGTTGTCTCAAAACATTTCATACTCTTCTGAAAATTTGCATTTATCATCACCGATTGCGACTGTGGTTTATGAAAGAATACTTTACGAACGAAATAATATCATTTTAAAAAGAAAAGTTTTTTCATGAGTGACATTTTAATTTCACGTTTTTAATTTTCATATGCGAACAGAATTTTTCAATGCTACACACACATCTATCAGATAACAATAATAAATATTTGACTTTAAAAAGATATTTGGATATATATCTATAGAAATATATGAAAAATAAACAATTTTTGTTTTTTGTATAGCGGAATTTAAATTCCAAATATGTTACACGAGAACTTCTGCCATTTATTGTAAGAAAGCAAAGTACTGGAATTTATGCGTGAGAAGAGTTAAACGACGCATAGAGCGTTCGCGCATTTGCATGTAACAGCGAGTTGGGTACAGCAGGAGCAATCGATCAATCAATCAATCAATCGAACGGTTGCTTTAAACAGCGGTTCCGCTCTGACAGCAAGCTCCGACCGTTATTAAATACGGAGCCGTTCAGTTTGATACATGCTCAGGGTGAACCGGGAAGGCCAGCTCTAACGACCGGACCACCGACCTGACCCGCTAGAATTCTCCGCATACTTCTGACTGTTACCGATACGGGATAAACTTCCGAAGAGCTTCTACCTCCAAATATTCTCAAATTTTTACAAGTATCTTTTCAACTATAGAAATCCCGGAATCGTGTGATTTTTTTATAATTTCTCTTTTTATTTCTAATCTATATTACAATCATTCCTGTTTCTTGAAGAAAGAAGAAAAATTCCAGATGAATTTTTAACAACTATAAAAAGATATATATTTGAAGAGAGCACACAAATTATCTTCCTTATTAATTTTTTTTTTTAAAGAATTTCTTTACTTATAATTTTTAAGAAATTAGGCTCTCGAGTGACATCACAAATTTCAAATAATCGCGAGCTAATAAGAGCCAGAACGCGGATGGTTTCATAGAAAAATAAGTTTTCTATGAAACTGAATATGTGCACAGGGCACGAAATTTACTTGGTGCTGCATCAAGATTTTGAAAATTAATCTCAATTCGAGATTTATAATAACCCTCTTTACCCCCCCTGGAGAGATGAAGGCGAGAAAAATACCGGGGCAAAGTCGCTGAATCGGGAATTCTTTACTTATCAAATTATCAAGAAGGAACTTTGCGTTTAAACCAAATTGGAGTCTTTAATAATAGATAAATCGAATAATGATATCTTTCGATGTTATTAACATCAAAAATATCTATCCAGCGCATCACTTTCTTTAAATATCATAAAGTCATCGAATGGTATTAATGGAATTTAATGGATTCGATATTAATATTTCAGAGATGAACGAAAAACAATACGCGATCAGAATAGATAGTTGGACTCTATTTTCCGGAAAAGAGATCCGATGAGGAAGAAATTTATCGCGCGTCAGACTTCGGTTTGTATCGGCTCGAATAAAAGTCGGACGGCGATCGTGAGGACGTTTAAAAATGATTTAATGCGGGGTTGCCCGCCATTCGCGGGGCGGTGGGACGCGAAGGGGTAACTCCGCTGGAGGCAACTTGTTGCACATCGGTGACACACGACGCCCTTATACCTAGCTCCGTGTCTGAAGACTTACCCCCGTGTTTGTCACACCTAATCCGTTTTCGGCGACTTTCCTTCGCTCCTTGATTCGTCGCTTGTCCATCGCACGTTATGTACGCGTTATCTATTCACAATCTAATAAATCTGATAATTTATCAGAGTGTTCCTAAACGACTATATTAATTCAAATAACATCAGATATTTTTCATAATCAACGGAAGTAGTTCTTGTATGCAACATACAAAAAATTTTATGCATTTTTCCTGACATAAAAATGATTTAATTTATGTACTATTATTTCACCTTGTGAATCTTGTTTTAATTATTAATATAAAAAGGAAAAATATTAGCTATATAAACTCTTTACGTCGTTTTCATTTAATTAATGTATATCTGACAATAGTTTAAATTTAATATTGTTTTCATAATCTGATCTTGTCTTCTAAAGAATGAGTTAAAACAAATTGGGCTGTTTTAAGTTAATAAAAATTTTTCAAGAAATAAGATACACCTACATTATATGTTCACTATATTACTACTAATAATATTAATATAAATATTATTAATTAATTTGTATTTTAAGGTAAACAAATGTATGATTCCGTGTTGACTCATATTTCAACATGATCAAATCATAAATACATCAACGTTTATAATATTGTAAAATATTGGCGATATGTAAAAGTATCTTGAAGCATTTTCTTACAGCATTTTGATTTGGTCAAGTATCTCTTTCTCCATTTTTCCAACGTAGAATTTGTCGCGTAAACGGAGTAGACGGTAGATTCTCGCTAAGCCACGAATGTTTTCTTAGGAGGACTTAAGGATTTGGGGGGTTCTTGAATGCGGTTTCAGACTTGTGCAAGGGTTGTTTTTCTTCAGGATTTTGCCGTTGTGGCTCGTGACCCCGTAGTCTCGGGATAAAACCGAGAAAGTGCAAACGCCACTTTAAAATCGTAATGCGAAGAATCAGCTCACATTCTTGAATTTGCTTTGCTTCTATATACGAGGAAATATTTTACTTATATATATATATAAATATAAATAAGCGCCTTCTATTAATATAATGCTATCAACATAATTGAAACCCACGTACCAAGTTCTTAAGCGGTAAATAGAATAAGGGACATCATAATCGAATTATCAAGTCTCGCTCTTCATGCAAGATGAAGATCCACTGCTAAATTGATCTGAATTAGGATCGTCCAACTATTTCGATGAAATTGCTCGCAGTTAGGACTTTGTCTGATGTTCACAAACATTGATGTTGGACGTGAGAGAAGGTCTTTCCGCTGATTACGACAGCTCACGTGACTTCGAGAACGATGTTGATCTTGAGTCGCTCGTTGACAAGATGCAGCTAATAGTAACAAAAATATATTATGTTCTAATTCGTTTTTCTCGCATGTGTGTGAGTTTGTGTGTGTGATTACGTTTAATAATCTTTTACAAGTATCATGTGTGTGTGTGATATTGATAAAAATGACTATAATATGTGAATGTCATTATAAAATATAACTTATAGTTATATTATATAAATTTATTTACATATTTTCGCTCAAAATTCCCTCGTCTTCTTATCTTATATTCTCTTTTCAAAGTCTTCCAATATAAAAAACTCTTATATAGTCCGTTATTCTACTGGCGAATTAATTTAAAAAAGGATAGTATTTTTCTCGAAATTTTGGTCGTTGCTTGACTACGCGATATATACTCGACGTTAACGAACCCGATCAAAAACTCTGTGAATAGCCAAGTGCCCCTCTTTTTCTCCTTCAAGCAACTGCGGATCGAACAAGAGCGCGAGATTGGATCGGAGGCATGAGGGAAACGGCTCGTTTACGTCTAACTAACGTGAAATTTTCAGAGCGCTTCTCGACGAATCGACGTTCGATGTTCTTTGATCGCGCGCCATTAACCGGTCGGCTCGTTCAATGCCTCATGAATGGAATCGCGCCGATAACTAATGCGTGTTAAAAAGAAGAATCCGCATGTGGATCGAAACTATGCAAATGCAGCCCTATTGCACGAATTGTCAGAATACGATATCTTTCGCGATCGCGTCAGATATCAAATTTTTTTTAATTATTAATCGAAACAATTTTTTGCAGATTGATATCAAATTGATAAAATAAAATAATGAAAAGAAAAAAAAGGTAATATTGAGAGAGAAGATATAATCTGTAGGCGCGATGGTTAATTTTACCAACGCAAATTGATAATAATCGAAATAGAAAAATATAAAAGTATCAGACAAGCTTACGGTTGATAAAAACAATCACAAATCAAATTTTTGTTGCTGTTTGTTTGTTGCCGTTCGAACAAAATGGACGTGAAAACTGATATGGAATGCCCTAGAAAATCATGTGGGTCGTATACTTTATTTAATGTTTACAGCACTCTAAAGGATTAAACTAATTATAGAAGATTACGCGATAGGAGGAAATTGTAGCGCTTCTTCGTCGAGTGTATTCAATGTTTGATTGCGAATATCCACGAAATAGATAAATTAAAAGATAAGAGAATTACACAATAACACAGAAATTTAATAGATGCAATGTATATGAATATTTTCTAAAATTATCGACCAAGTTGCACATACAATCATAAGTTTGAAGTTTTCAAGATGATTACCCTGTGCATTTCACATTTCACATATGTATTTCATTCGAGAAACGTGCCACCAATTACTCTGAACGGAAACACTCAGTTCAGGCTTATATCAATAATCCAAAAGCGCAAATTCCAAACTGCGTACTGTGCAAATAGATTGCAGTAATAGCAAAGTAATTACGTCATTCACGTAATAGGGAAAGTAAATTCAATTAGATTTTTACATTGTCTCCGAAAATGTTTCAAGCAGACAGAATTGAGTAATGTTCAACATACATCTATTTAAGATAAAAACATAATTATTTCACCTACCTTAAAAATAAATAGATATCAAAATTAACTAAGTTTAATTACTTAATTGTCATTTAAAATTAATTAATTTCTTTTTTAGAAACCGACCGATTCAAGTAATTTTACTGTTTTTAATGTGTATATATAAAATGATAGAGAAAAGATTCTAATAATATAAATGTTGTATCTCACTCTGATAATAGAGAGTCAGGATCCATTTCAGAGTTGCGACATCTTACCGCCGTTTTCTCCATTCCCGAGAATTGTCGGGACGATATGCGGCTGTGTCAAAATACGCGGCCAAGATAGCGTTGAGTCGCGAGTGAATCTAAATCCTAGCTAATAGTTTCGTCTCGGCGGCGAAACCCCCGCGTAATTTAGCCTCACATCTTCGCTTACGCTCCGCGATTGTCTCACCCTTGTCGGCAGCTTCATGCTTTTCCTTGCAGAACCTTCTCACCCTTGCCATCTGCCGCCCGTCCTCTTCGTCCCTGTCTCTCATTCTTGGTGATTCTCGTATCCCCATCTTACGAGAGTGGTGCACGAGACTCCCGGCGGCAATGTTCACTATATTAACACCTCCATCCAACCTTAATGAATCCCTCAGTCTTGGCGAGATGGAGAAGGATAGGAGAGAAGAGGAAGAAGATCGTACTGGTCCATCCTATATACTTGCGCTACATCGCACCCTCTTCGTAAGGCGTAAATATCTCCGATTTCACTTCCTTACTTCAGTTAAGTCCATCTTCTTCCTTGATTACGATGTCACGATTAATGACTATCTAGCCCGCTTCTCTCTTGATACACTCTCTGATGCCAAAAATCGTGGCTTTAGTACAAAAAAGACACGATCCCCTATTCATGTTTACAACAAATTAACATTTTCAGAAAAAAATATCCTAAAAGAAAAGTTTTTTAAGAGTAGAAAAGTTTTTTTGTAATCTTTTTAAATATTATTTCACAAAAATTATTATAAATTAGTTGTACCTATTCCAGGTTTTTATATTGGTATGTATGAATAATTTAATATTCTAATCAAATGCGGAATTTATCTTAACAAAATCATTGTTTTAAACATCTATCTGTGTCTTTAAATTCGCCTTCTTAATTATATATTTGCATAACAAATTCCCTCAGCTTGAACCATTTAATCGCGCCTTTCTCGCATCGATCCTACAAGACCATACGCGAAGACTCGCGCACAAAAGATTTTCAAGATTAACGTTAGTCCTTGTAAGAGCAGGATCCCCATGTGCATTGCCGGGAAGGAAGGCTCGGCACTTGAGCATAATGTATGTGCACATCGACTTGCGACCTTTTGGCAGAAGGCGAGCTATAGCAGGTTAGACGTACGGGGCTGGGGGCGTGGGAGGAATGGGGAGACGGTTGATACGTACGAAACCCTGCATAGCAGTGTAGAGAGGGAAGGCCATCTCATGCGCGTTCGGGGGGACAAATTATTTCCCCATTTTATGGCCCGCTAAAATATAAATCAAGTTCTAAATTAAATTCCTCACCCCGCACACGCCTACGTGGCGAACTATAACGAGCATTTTATAACGCGCGCGTGTGTGCGTGCATCAGGTCGGCGACGGAGGGGTGGAAAACACTCTTGCGAAAGGGCGTGGAACGTGGGACAATGAAGGGGGGTAGACGAAGAATAGCACGCGCGCACGCGTGTATATATATATATATATCCCGTTGGGATATACTTTGGGGGTGTCTACGTACAAAGCTGTCGAGCGATGCACCATCGATGCGGCCTTTTTCACCTCTCCCGACGTCGCCGCTACTTTTTGCGAATTCCGCCCGAGAATGCCAGACGAGAAAGCGCCTCCGACATTGCCGCCGACACGAGAGAGGGGTTCGATTTAAAAAAATTACTGCGCAAAGTAGAACGGGCTTGAAGGCTCTTCTTCTTCCCTGATCGAATCTCTATCGTGTCGAAAACACGTGTGAATCTACACGCTTGCTCTCGCTAGGTTTTATCTACTGTGAAGAAGATTGACATTTCGTTTTCACGACAAAACGAAAATAATAATCACCATTTTAAATGACGCAGCAGTATTTTGATCGTTTTAGGAATATTTTTTTAAAAAATTATGAATGCAATTTATTAAAAATAAATACATATAAGAAAGAATAAAATCTATTCTAAATATATAAATTAATATGTTATATATAAAAAATAAGGCTGCTTCTTATGTATATATGTATCTTTAAAAACACATGAATTAAAATTACGATTTAATTTATTGAATATTTTCAATTTTTTACAACTAATGCTTTTAAATCTAATTTATTTAAAAATTAATTAATTTATATTATTTAGACATCTTTATATTATGATAATCACATATTTTTTAAGTCGGTTAGTATTTGCGATATAAGATAAGTGTACCATTCTGCAAATATGTTATATACCTGTGCGATTATAATTATTTGATAACGCAAATAAGTTTTCTGATGCAAAAAATTTTTGCTTTGTCACATATGAAAAAGTCCAAGCACCCGCGGCAGAATGTCTTACATTAATATTAAACATGAGCGGCACGGTTAGAAGACGACGTGATAAGATCCTCCTTAAATTCGTATTATATTGCTGCACGGCGCGCAAAATCTGGCGATAATATAACCGCTTATGCATAGTTTCTCGGCTCTGGCCGAAGTTCATCCAACTTTAACTTAATCTTAACTAACGTAGCGATGGAGAGCCCCGACTGCTACCGTTGGGACCGATCAGACGAGGACTTTGGAATTCGGGCTGCAATGGGGAAGACGAGGACGTGAAAAAACGGGACTTTCGCGGTAGTTGGGATCCAATACCCGCATAGTTCCGTACCAACTTTAATTCGCCGTATATTCTTATTCCACGTTGCGGATCGTGTAGCGCCCGAAGCTCAATCGGGTGTTGAATCCTATTTTATTATTTTCTAGTTTTATTATTTTCAGAGCTATCTCTTTTTCTCGTTATTGTTTTTTATTTATATAAAACACTAAATGTAACTTTGATTTATTTTTAATAACGTCAATGGTGTAAAAAAATAAATTATAAATAGAAAGTTGTTATTTCATGCAAGAGATTTTTTCTTATATTCCACGTGAGCAATAGCGTACATTTTTAGAAATTTTTCCAATGTATAATAGAAAGTTAGGAAAATCGTGAGCGAGAATCTGGTATCGAATGTTTGGCAAGAGCTGGAAGAAAAATATGCGAGTCAGGTACGCGATGTTATCCATTAAATTTCTACCTCCAAAAGGTTATTCACTGATGCATACCAAACAGCAAAAACAATATCGTCGAATCGCCAACAACAACGTTAAGCATGCAATGCAATTCCAATCGATATAAAAATGAAATAAAAAAAAATATTGGTATGGATTAGAGAGAACTTGTTTTGCGTAACTCGTGCGGCGTAACTCGAATATGTATTATAAAAAGATCGATTTGCACATTTTTCTTTTGTTAGATAAATTCAGAATCAAGAATGGCACAAAGATAAATCTTTATTTTAGCGACATTCCTTTTTCAAATGTTTGTCTATTTGAATTAACGATTTAACCCACTATTGCTCTCTCTATTCACGGCGTTGCAAATTTGATGCGCTTTGAATCATCCAGCGTGATTCACCTTCGTGCTTGCCGAAGACAACGAATTAACTGACATCTCCGTAAGAAACTGGCCGTGGTGCGATTAGAAGACAAAACCAGAGTAATAACCCCGCCACGGTGCCACCGGAGACAACGAGAAATAAATAGAATGAGACGACAGAAGAGTAGGAAGCATTTGTGCGCAAGGGAAAGGGATGAAGAAAGGAAAAAGAGGAAGATGGTGGAGGAAGCGAGAAAGAGAGAGAGAGAGAGAGAGAAAGGGGACTTGAGAAATTCTCTAAAGCTGGCAAAATGCCGTCGCAGTGAATTCAGGGGCAGTCTTCAACTGTGTAGCGAAAGCGACGTCGCCCTCTCTTGGGAGCTAACCCTCGCACCCCCTCATTTCCGCCGTCCTCAGTGCACGCGACTTCTCCCAGATAATTAAACGAAATTCATTTACATAGCTCGAGTAATACGAAATCGCGCGACGGTACGACGACGCCGTGAAAAGAGGAGAAAGAGAGAGAGAGCCGATCAGGGGGAACGAGGAGAGTTTCATCTTGAAAAGAGAATGGAGAAGATGCGAGAGCGAAACGAAAGGGAGAGGAAGAAAGGAGAGTTGAAAGAAGAACGGAGATAGAGAAACGATCGAAGGATAGATAAAGAGAACGAGTGGAAGGAAAGCCAGAGAGTCGAGTTTATGGTGGAGCACCCTGTTGTATTTTCCCCCTTTCTCTCTCTTTTGCCTTTCTTCACTTTTCTCCCTTTCCTCGGGAGAACTCCTACGAGCGCACCACCCACTTTTGATTTTCGTGCAAGACGTTTATGTCGCGAAAACTGCCACTGTATATCAAACAGTCCTCCTACAATCACCCTTCGACCGACGACGCGCTCTATCTACGCAATCCCTCGGAAGGATTCCGCGAAAACCACTGTGAAAATTTCATCGGAAAGAGAAAGAGAGAAGACGGAAGGACCCGTGGGAAAACGAACCGGCGCGAGATGAAAATTAACGCGCAGCCCGCTCGAGGTAACACCGATGAGATCCGGATTTTCAAGCGATATCGCGCGATAACTTTCGATGCTCAGTTTAATTAGTTAACTCGCACGATTAGCCGACAATTAATCGCATTTGAGTTACCTTTGTTTGTAGCTAGCATATTATTAATTAATCGTAGACGTTAAATTTTTGTAATTTTTCTCGCGTACTATTGAATTGTAATAATGCATTATTTGCGAAAGCAAGTATGACACATGCGAAATATAATGAGTATATTTAAACTATATTGATATTGTGTGCTGTTTTATCGCAAAGATTTCAGGTTGAGTATTTTTTATCGGTTTTTATCGGAACATTGTTTATTTTAGAAGAATATAAAAAAATTTCGAAACTATCAAAACATAACAGTTGTTATTGAACAAAAATTTATCGGTCAATATCGATTGCATATGTCCGTTTACGAAGTTTATTATTTTAAGATATATTAGTTTATACGAGTCACACATTGAATATCGTTGAAATTGTTTGCGCTATCACTTTTGCAATATTCCAAAATTCT
This sequence comes from Formica exsecta, assembly GCF_003651465.1. Taxonomy (NCBI): domain Eukaryota; kingdom Metazoa; phylum Arthropoda; class Insecta; order Hymenoptera; family Formicidae; genus Formica; species Formica exsecta. The sequence goes on along the minus strand of NW_021852808.1, from coordinate 268,381 downwards.
CTCCTACTGTGTATTAATTGGCATAGTATATACAGGGTGTTCCAGAACTGGTAATACAAGTGAAAAGTCAAAAATAAAAAATAAAATCTTTTTATACGTGGCGTTGTTTTCCGTTAAGATCAGACATAGCACGCATATCTGAGGAATACTCAAAGTATTGTTTTTCTGGAAAATAAAGCCTCGTATAAAAAATTTTTATTCCACATTTTTCACTTATTTTTTTATATAGAATTACCTCTTTTTCGCTTATACCACCAGTCTAAAACACTTTGTATATATATATA
>NW_021852808.1:266013-267778 GCF_003651465.1 Formica exsecta | reverse complement strand
ATATATCTAAAAATGGTCATAAAAATAAAAAAAAAACAGGATTTGGTCCTTTTTTCTAATTAATTATGTGAATCCAAATATATGCAAAAAAATAATTTTTTATGTTTCTTTTAAATTAATCAAAAATGAATATAATAACTACATCGCAGATATTACAAAAAATATGTGTGATTTTTAAGAGATTAACTGATCTAGAATAACAAAACCATTTTATTATATACTGTTTGAGAGAAATGTTTGTATCTACAAATTATTTATATATATATATTGTGTAAATTTTATGTATTATATCAATTCTCGAAAAAAATAATCGTTAAAAAAATAATTGCTTATTCCTTGCCAGGCATATTGTTTACTTTGAGAATCCCGATTGTACAATATACAAAAATAAATCTCGGCATGCTTAATAAATATATTATTAATAAGTCATCAAAATGAACAACCTATATTATGAGTAGATGTTAAGGGAAAACATCAAGAAAGAAACATCAAGAAAGATCTTAAACCCTATAAAATCTTCTAAAAATCTAAAGAAATATAGAAATTCAAGAAATTATATTTATGCAAAAATAATAATTTCTCAAGGTATAAATTTTCATGAATTTTTATCTTCGAAAATGTCAATCAATTTAGTCAGTTTACGTATAGATAAAAAATTTAATAGAGTTTAAAGATATAAAAAATGAATAACCATCAAATCTCAATGACGTAAAAGCTCTTTCTATTAATTTGGATAAATTATCGATTAAATTTAATGAGGATTGTCACTTACAGATAATGATAGTGAATAAGAAATGCTCAAAAAGAGAACTAAATTTTAAACATCTCTTTAAACATATTTTTCGAGCGATTTTCCTCTCTTTAAATATCTTATGTCAGTGCAATTATCTCTAATATTGCATATATAAATGTAGGATTAAATAATTATAAAATATAACTTTATTAAGGTGATAAATTGACATTTATAATACTATATTAAATTTATGAATTTTATGTTTGACATATAAGTCATTTTATATTATATTATTTACATATTACATTTTTACCCCTATTTTATCTTTTCATGTAAAACTGAATTTCAATTACATTTATTATTATGCGTACATCTGTAACATACAATCCAACGAGGAAAGGTCTTGCCAAATTGCAATTAAAATGCAAATAAATTTTAATATTCTCGGTTAAATACATGTTTCTCTAAAAAAAAAAAATGTTGGCTAAAGATTTAGTTAATAGAATATTAAACATTAAAATTATCAAAAACGGCAAAAAAGATAATATTTATTTTAACATTATATCAAAAATCACGTTGATTTTTCCAACTATGAACAATATTCGCCCATTACCGAACAGCCCGTATGTAAAAGCCGCATCCAATTATCTCTCTTTCTTTCTCGAAGTCCGTTTCGGTCGGTGTACCGCAAAGCTCGATTCCGCTGGTAAAAGAGCGAGAAAGAAATATCCCTTTTCATCTATAAAAATCCAGCCGAATTGCCGGCATGCCTGGCGCGAATATATACGCATCGTCTTGTCGCTACAAATGAAATTCATGAAACCGACATACGTGCCGGAACCAGCCGGCCATTCTGCCAGTCTCGCAATGCAAACATTCCGGCGTGCCAATAAAAGGGAGAACAGTGGAAAAGGGCGACGCGGGGGATGAAAAAGGGGGTAGGAGAGAAAGGACGGACGCGGCCTCGGGCGTAAAGAGGAAAAATTCGAACACCTCGACGGGCGCGGGGCAATGCACGGGGAAAAGGGAAAG
>NW_021852808.1:263222-265973 GCF_003651465.1 Formica exsecta | reverse complement strand
GAGAGAGAGAGAGAGAGAGAGAGAGAGAGAGAGAAAGAGAGGGAGAGAGGCGCTTTATGAGCGGCGGGCATCTGCATGGCCTCTCCATTGTTATCTCCGACAATAAAAGCCGACCGAATCCCGGTTGCGAACGTTGCATCGTCGTTCTTGTTGTTGTTGTTGTTGTTACTGTTCCTGCTGTCACATGCGCGCGCGCGTTTAATCTTCATACTTCGAGATTGCACCGCCGCCGCAGAGTTTAGGATAATTGAATGTACCTTCGTTTGACGACCTTATGCCACTTGCACGGCGTAAACTGCGCTCATTTAGGAACCATTCTCTCGTTTCGGAGAGAGAATCCCGTGATAACAGTTAAATTAGAAAAGATAGTGTGATATCCTTGTCTCGACCGACTACGAAAAAGAAAATGCGAGACGAGTAAAAGAACGGCGAAGTGAACTCGAAACGACTTCTGTTTGAAGCAGATTCTCTTTCTGTTGACACGAGCAAATGTTGAACGTTCGATATATCAGGGATTCACTGACTCGATCAAGTTCCTAGTTTTCTATTATTTGCGCATGCCTTTGGTTATTTGGGCTATTTGTCTAGAAATATGATACAGCGGACTAAAGTTTTACACATGGCAAAGAGATCATTTCAATTATTTTTTACTTTATAAAAAAAAAAGTATAAAATGTATTTTTTTTATGTTATATAATATTCTCTCTCTTTCTCTCTCTCTCTCTCTCTCAACATTTTTTGTATACTAATATTATAATTGACAGAGAAACAGAAAGAAACAAGAGAGAAAGAGAAAAATTACTTTAAACAAATATAATTTTTGTCATCAAAGAAAGTTTTGTTCGATCGAAGTTTAATGCATGTAACATTTAGAGATCTTAAAATCAGTACTGTTTGATAATTTAGGTATCCATTACAGTATTGCTCAAATTTGCGTCCGCTGTCAAAAAAGCAGCCAGTGATAACTGATGTGCGCGTCCTGCTTGGATTATTGTGGACAGTGAGTGATGGGCTTCGATCTCATCCCCATCGCGTTCGCTATGCACGAGAAAGCCAGAGTGGTCAAATGAAACACCCTCCTCTGTTCGTTGCTATATCGCAAAGTTTTATGATCGCGCCCCGCCAAATATTTTAAGCGAGAGTGGAGTCTCCGTGCATTTTTCAAAAGTCATCTAGAAGTAACGGTTATGGGACATTTATATATGAAATGCATTTCGCGACAGATGCGATATCACTACAACGCACAATTCTTATAAAAATAAATAAAGAACTTATGGGAAATTAAATCAGTCCTTTCTCTTTCCTCCTTCTTTCTCTCTCTTTCTCTTTTGTACAAATGTACACTACATCACATCTCGATTATATTAATTTTATATCAGTTTTTTCTTTCTTTATAATTTATCCATTTACAACAGCTGTGTATTTATAAATCTAAAGATAAATATATAGGCATAATTTGAGAAAAATTCAACTTTTTCCATTATGAAAATTATTAATTTTTTTTTTTTTCGTATATTACTTTATACTTTCTAATATCTTCACGTCGTTTATAGTCCACGTGGCCATCATGAAATGATAGCGCGGTGGTTCTGCGCGATACGAACTGGTAACCGATATATATATATATTGTTGCGTGTTTTTTTTTATTATAGAATTTGATTCAATTTAAAAAAAAAAAATTGGCACGTAAGGATAAATAGTATTTCTGCTTTAAATAACTTATGCTTATGTTTCTGCTGAAAATAACATGGTTATATCTAGAAATATGACAGTGATTCAGAGATTCGTTGATATAGTGCAACAGTAAAATCTTATTTTCGGAGCGATAAAAAATGTATATATAAATAATAAACGATTAGAAAGAAATTTTAGTATCTCAATTTTTCTAAATGATGCTTAACAAACAGATTAAAATTGCCCGTATGCGTACAATGTGTTGTGCGCACTTACGCAATACTCTCGGTTCAATCACTCCACTTTTCCAAAGCGGATCGACAAATTGGCAGACAAGTTGCTCGAGTCGTAACGGACAGTGAGTGATTGTTAACGATCTGGTTCGCGCGAACAATCCTTTATTTACACTATAACCGATCGTGCGAGTCCAATGAAATACCCTCGCTCATTCATCGTGAATGCCTAAGGATTTTACGAGGGTTGAACGCTGCCACCCTCCCTCATCGGTCCAGTTTTCAAAATTGTTATTATGTCAATGTGTCATCGTGGTGGATGTTTTATTGGACGCATTAGTCAATGAGTTTTTAGTTATTTAGTTATACATTGAAATACGCAGTTATTTCGTTTTTCTACGAGTCAATTACGAGCAAATACTTTCCAATCCTAGGGCTGCGCCAATATGTAGCGTCAAAGGGATTATGTAGAAAAATAAAATACAATTTAAATTTAAAAGCATTATCTGTTATTTTGAACCAAGTTATTTTTTAATCCACCCTCGTATTAATATATGTATACATACATTTAAAGAGAAACGCAAAGATTTACAAATCGAATTGTATATAAATAAATCATACACTCAAATATCCACTATAAAAATAAAGAATCGCTCTCGCATGGTTTTATGTGAAATAATAAAGATTACAACTATATAGTCACTGGTCACTTCTAATAGCAAAAGCTATCAAAGTTAAAGTTTTACATATATTTATGTAAGAGAGACATACGACTGTTTTATTGCTGTAGTATAGTAGCGCGTACTTTCGTTGTAAAACGACTTTTTCCTCAAAGAGGGTGGGG
>NW_021852808.1:237707-263151 GCF_003651465.1 Formica exsecta | reverse complement strand
ACTTCTTGCTCTTGCAGAAAGGATTAAGTCAGTGGCTAGACCCGTGAGGAAGTGCATCTCGTCACGGAACTTTTAAGTAGCTGCGGAAGATACGCGAAACTACCGTGCTACATTTCCCTCGTTCCTTCAACTCACCACTTTCACTGCAATTAATCAGTAGAATGTGCAACCATGACTCAACTTTCAGTTCAAGTGTTCTCATCCTGGTTCTCGTTTATCTTTAATGATAAATTATATAAATGTAACTAGCAATTATTTATATTAGTAAGTATTATATGTATATAGCGTGTGCAACAATATTTTAATTTTTATATCTTAATAGTATTCTCTATTAAAATTAAAACACTATTTAATGAAACATTTTTACTCGCGCATGCTACATTTATTGCGATATACGACTCTATAGCAGTTTGCGATAAATTATTTTACAAAAGTTTCGCGTAAAAAACCATTGCTACTGAGCGAACAGACAGCGACCAACGCGATACACAAAAATTGCAAATGAAAAAGTTGCAACCCGTTGAAACTTTTTCCAGTATTTTTCGGTATTTTATAAAGCATAATCTATTCACGTAGGAAGTGCGAACAGTTAATTCTTCACAATTCGCAGTTTAATCGGACGTGGCCGACACACTTTTCAACCGAGTTTGCGTACAGTTGATCATAATTTTCTTTTTTTTTTTCCCGAGTCGAGACGCACAATACCGTGCCGTGGAAAGGGGCCGCAATGGCTGGCTACGATGTTGTATAAAGAAAAGAATGCGCCGCAAGCGGCCGCGTATTTCAAAGTAAATGTCCGCTGCTGCAAATGCCGCAATGTCAAATACTTTTTATTTCAACGGAACGGCTAGTTGCCTCACTAAACTGTGCCTTTGTTAAAATTACAAATTCATGCACGTGTAAAATATGTTCAATTCTTTTTATAGGCTGATTATCTTTTGCCTAATATTTCTGGACGAGCCAAAAAAGTTTTATGTGGTTTATAAATTATTATTATTATTACTATTATTATTATTATTATATATATAATTAGATATATTATGTTAAAATTTATTATATCATTCTATTTTTTATCGCATTTAATTTTGCATGAAAGGGATAAAACCGACAGCCTCTTAAATTAACAAAACTATCAATCTTCTTTATAGCCTGATTCTTTTGCCTGATATCCCTAGACGAGCCAAAAAAGCATGAAAGAACTAAAATCGATAGCCTTTCAAATTAACAAAACTATATTAACAAAAAGCTTAAATTTGGTAAAAAATCGAAATAATTATAAAATATAATATATGTATACATTGCTTTTCGATTTGTTAAATTTATTCAGTTTATTTATTTATGTATATATATATGTTATTTATTTATTAATCTGTCAAATAAAATCCAACTTTAACAATTATATTGGAGTCAAATTATCTACAATATATAATCTTAACAGTTGAGAATGTCAACATCCTCAAATATGTCTATATTATGTGTCTATATGTCGATTCGTATATTCCGTGCAAATTTGTAAAATTATATGGCAAGACGTAAAGGGGATTCCCTGGCGGACAAATGGAAGTTCACTGCGGAAATCAAACTTTCATCGCGGATAAGTCGGGAATTTGGGAAGCGACATCAGAGGAATTCGCAGGATCGTTACAGGATCGAGTGAGCCGCTCGAATGCGAGTCCTGACTAGGATATTAGGCGATGCTTACCAGAAGAACGGGCAATAAAGGTCGTACGAGGGAACCTAATTTGAGTCGGCGAAAGAGAATATCCGGAAATAAAAAGAATTTTGGCGGATATTCCCGTGCGAATTGTCGGAGAGTTTTATCGAATGCTAAAGTTCGATTTTAAATGGTTGTAATGCGCGATTATCCTTATTATTAATAAATATTAGAATAAACTAAAAGAAGCGATTGTATGTGTGTGTTTTAGTATCGAGTTTTCATCAATTTTTATTTATTCAAAGATAAAGATTTTTTAGATAGATTTATAATGTATATATATACATATAAATGTATAAAATTTATTTCTACGCTTAAAAATCTAAATATGCACTGTCCTGCGTGCATTATTTATTGTATTACTACAAAAAAAAAACATTCCGAAAATTAATTTTTATACTAATTTCATGCAATATTTCTTCCGATGAAAATTATTTTAAGACTGACCGTTCTCAATTTATCTATTACTCTCGCAATAATATCTGCACACTATACATCGAGCGCTTTAATTTCTTTAAATTAGTCTTACAAGATCCACTGCTCGTGTTATCATTATCTCTTCTGTGTACGTAGCGACGTTGGAGATATGACTCCGCTGTAATAATATCTAGCATGATTTAGCGGTAACGCTTGAGGCCAACCGCGACGTGCCACCGTAAAGTGCACAGACGGTTACATGAATCCCTTTGATCCATGCGTGTAAGGGCGGTAAGAGTTGCGCATCGCCAACTCAACTGTTCCTAGATCATAGACTTTCCATTCGAGATAACAAGAACGAAAAAAATAAGATTAGATTATCATAAAGTATTTTTACAATATTGCGAGATTTTTCTTAAATTAACTTTGCTTAAAATATTTTCTAAATGCAAGTCTTGACTTTATATATTTTACGTTATAATGTAAAATTTATTTTCATACTATATATAACATAATATCATTAGACAAGAAGAATGAGAATAAAATCGTAATATCTATCGCGAGAATATTCCGATAATCCTTTTAAAATATTTAAGCAATTCTATTTTCTAATATTATATCTTTTCGAAATATTGATTTCTCGAAACACGTGATTGCATGGCGAATTTTCCAAGGGCCCTTTCGAAAAAGGGCTCGCGCCCGCGAAACGCGAAAAACGTCGCACGCGTACGAAACTCAGTTTTGGCGACGGACTCGTTCCCGATTGATTCGTTCGATTAACGTTCCGAATATCGTCGCACGGGATGGCCGCGGATAACCATTCACCGAGGCTCGGTGACTCGATATTTCTGCCTCGTTTCCCTTTCCCTTTTCCCGTGTTCGCCCGTCCTCGCATCCGCGAACCGCATCCCCTAGTAACCCGCGCACACATCGAGCACGCCGCTGGTCGAGGGCGCGCCGTAACGCGGTGACATGTGGACGCCCGGAAAAAATTACGTAAATTAGTGTCAATTGCGGTCGGTGATGTTGGCGGGGGACAACGCGAAACAGTGGAACTGCGGAAAAGCAGGGGACGAGAGAGAAAGAGAGAGAGAGAGAGAGCACATGGAGAGCTCCGAGAGATGACACAGCGAGTCTCCTCTGCGGATCCGCGAGAGGGATGATGAGAGCGAGGAACGTGGGACGCGATGGATACGGTACCGCGAAGGGAAAGGGAGGGAGATGGCACAGGGTGGGCCGGTGGGACTGTATGTGATTGATGAGGCAGTGATAGCGACGGGTCTGCACTCGACACCTCGCTACTGCCACCAAACAATGCATATTCATCGGCCGTATAAATAATGCCTGTTTAATACATAAATATACATTAACGCGGGGGAGGCGCAGTCGAGGGACGTTGTGGGAAAGGATGAAGGGGAAAGGGGAGAGGGGGGGGGGATAACTGCAACTCGCTATGCCGGATGGAAGGCCGCATGCTGTAGCAGCAAACGAAGGCAATTCCTGACGACTGACCTCTCGATCGAGATGGTGCTTTTACTCCATTTTTTTTTATCGCCACTGTTTTTCATTCCGAATATTATTCCGTATTTATTTCTTTTTTGTAGCGTTATAAATTTTTTTGCATACTTGTTTTGACGTTTCTATTATTTAAATTGGAATCTAGATCTTTATTTTTTTATTGCTATATCGATTTAGATATGTATATTGATTATTCGGTTATTAATGATTATTAAAATATAATAATTCCGCTGTTTTATGTGACACAAGAGAATTATGATACTAATGGAATGACGAATAAAAAATGGATCAAATTTCAACATATAATATGTTAAATGTTTTTTCTGCCTTTGAAATTTATTAAATTGTGTAAATGGACGACTATTATATTGTGTTAATGAAACAATACATTACTTGCGGAAACAGGAAAATTTTTTAACCAAGTTTTCCTACTTGATATTTCAAATAAATAACAATTTTAAATAAATAGCATATTAAATGAAAAATTATAGCACGGGATTTTCAACGAGGACAATATATCCAATGTTTCCCGCGTCATTTTTTTTCAAAAACGTTTAATGTTTACGTACGCAATGAATTCTCATGTAAATGAGAACGGTACAACGCAATGAAGTGTCATGCATATTATCGAGATGCGATACATTCTATGCGCAAATCGAATCGAACAACTTGGTAAAATAAAAACGATTTTCTCTCTCGCGGCATGAACGCGCGTTACGTCGACCATAAAACCGGGCGTGCAATTTTCCGAAATTTCGTTACGTCGCCCGCGCACAAATTCATACAATATTTATTCGAAGCAATTTTCCGACGCCAAGTTGCGCGACGCGCCGCGACGCGACGCCGTTTTTATTCCACCGTGTGAAGAGAACTGTCTCATAGTAAATTTAAATCTGTCGAATCGCGAATTTAAATCCGGTCGCATGATCGCGCGAGTTTCTCAATTTTTTTCGTTGCCATTTATCACGACGGATTAAGCGTCCATTTATCATCACGCGGTGTCTCTGATGAACGACTCCGCGACTGTGTATGTGTACACAATATTATGCGCCGTATTATCGACGGTATGGTAATGAGTTTCTTATAAGATTCGCCGTGTCGCATTTTAGATGAATTTCCGGCAACGACCGCTTGACATGTTCTGCGTGGGACGCAAAGTGTATTCGTTTATCCGTCGAGCTAAACGTCCCGATTAAACAAAAGATAGAAGAGATATTAAAGGAGAGATGCTTCCTTTTCTAATATCCTTTCTTGTAATTATAATTTTTTATACGTGATTTTGTATTACAAATTAATAACAAATTATATTTAATTCTTTTGCTCTATAATATATAATTTAATTATTATTTCTTCTGTGTGTCGGTATTTAAATAATATACTCAGTTCTTGTAAAAAGAGGACGATCCCTATCATTTATTACGCGGATTCGCGTGTCTTGTCTTCAGTATCTCAAATTTATTATCGGTCATTCTGGACACGCAATTCTACATACTAAATGTGCAGTTTGACACGCCGTTGCGCGATATATTTTTTGATATATATTTGTATCGTCTTATAAATGCATATATATATATATATATATATAACTAAAATATGCGTATATGTATATGTGTATACATACATATATAGCTATATCTACATATAGCTACGCTTTTAGCTACATTACTATTTTTATTGAATTTTTATTTCGAGTTTTTTTCTGATATGAATATCTTGGCGATAAAAATAATCGTGTTATCGACAGAAAAATATAGCAACTAGACGTTAAAATATTGAGAATCTAAAATATAATAAGAAAATAATTATATATATATATATACATAACTTTAGACACTTTAAAAAAAGTAAAGTTATTAATTCTCCTCCATAAATATCCGTTATAAAACGCACTTTATAAGACTACGGAACATTGTACAACGCGATGAGCATATCTTCCCCCTTGGTAACCAGTCGCTTAGATCGAGCCGGGAAATTCTCGCTGTAATGTTCGGAGTTAATTCGGGAAGCCGTCACGGGAGAGGGTTCCTCGGCTTCATCGCCGAGGGCGACTGCCGCAAAATTAGATATCGGAAAGGAAAATGTGAGGCCAAGACGGCAAAAAAAAAGACCGGCTGATACGGTTTCTTGTTGTCAGATTCGCATACTCTGTCTCAATTTTATTTGGAGGGTGGTAGAATAATAATTGTCTATGTAACGCCAACAAGATCCGTATCTTTCACTTCTCTTTGTGTTTTCCAGTGATAGTATCTCAAAGATTCTGATTGAATCTTTGGTCTAACTTAGAGTTCTCTTTTTTTTTGTTAAGCATAAAAAGATCACAAATCATTTAAAAATACAATATAATAAAACTGATACTGATATTAAAATTGATACGAGATATATATTTCTTATCTTATTTTTCAAGCTTTTTTATGTTCAATCTTTATCGCACTATATTGAGGTTTCAAAATTATTTATATAATGAATTTATTTTCAAAGTGTGAGACAACGATCGTGATTAACATAATACGCAATTTTTAAGCCATATTGATGTCGCAAAGAACAAAGATTGACAAAGATTGAATGCCAACGCAATATACGACGACAACGTCAACGTATCACCGTAACTTTCGAGCTCGGCCACACGAGTAAATTACATCCGAATGACAACAGTAGCCGCACCGATATCGTGGCGGGGTGACGCTCGAATCCGATTGTGTACGCGCGAGCGATTTAATTTCGCGGGATCGCTCTCGTCGCGTAAATAAATTAGTGCGCCAACTTCAAAAAAGGCGTCATCATTCTAAGCAAGTGTTTACACATGCGGAAGTTTATCTGATCGATGGCGCGATATAGAGGTAAACAGGACGAAATGCAAGATTAAATTTTATAAAATATGTATATTTCTCTCTCGGGTCATGCTATCCAATTCACATTCTTAGCCAAATTGTTAACACATCATTTTGTACCATTATCTTTTAAATAAACAGAACTATTAGGTCTAATATATATATATATACATATGTCATTATATATCTTTTCATAATTTTAAATGCTTCGCTATTTCGAATAAATTACGACGTATGGGTTCTTTTAAGAATGTAATGAAAACATTATGGAAACGAGAAATATAAAATAATATAAAAGCATTAGAATTTTTACTAATTTTAAAATATTTTATAAAGTAATTTAGTAGCCATGTGCAATATATCAAATCACGATGAATTACTTATACGGAATGTGACGCGCTTTGAGTTACGACGAATACTTACAATATCTGGCGTCCACAAGTAGAACAATATTTTTTCGATTAACCCTGCGGAATTTTTGCAATTATAGAGACATTCGTTGGTTATGACCATGTGCATGAAAAATGAATCAAAACGTGATTAAAACTCTTCTGAATTTTATTTTTTAACAGTACATCCTTTAAAATATATTAAAATCATTTAATCATTTTATTTTGTAATCAATTACGAAATAAAAATTACATTATCAAAAGTTTTCTCTGCAAATTAACGTTATGAGTTTGCCAGAGATGCTGCTTTTTTGCAATATGGGTCAAAAAAAAGTGGGTTAAATTCTGTACAAAATGTAGCAGCTTCCACACATATAACGATCTGAAAACTCAGGGTTGGGAATTCGCGGTGCTCGCTCAAGTCGTGCCGCGTTCCCACATCGACCGCACTCTCGCTATAATCAATCCATTCGAGGCAAGAGAGAAAAGGAGAGTGTATGTGTGCATGTCGTGAGAGAGAGAGAGAGAGAGCGAGCGCGTGTTAACGATCCACTGATCAATTAGGCTTCGCGTGCGACGCGTGCGATGCCCGCGCTGAAGGCCGTAGAGAAGAGGAGTGCATCTCCACCCTCCGTTCGCGTGGCAGCGGCGTGTAACACGTGTAACACGTCGGACAGGGACGAAGAAGAAGCGTGCTCGGATCGCTGGCGTGCAGAATTACGAGAAGATCGCGTGCTAAACGATTTTGCTCTTTGCCCTCTCCGCGCCGTTCTTCCACTCTCTCCCCCCCCCCCTCCTCCCTTCTCACCCCTCGTGGCTCTCATCCCTTCGTTCTTCTTCTTGTACGGCAGTAGGGCGTCGCGTAGGACATTACAGATCGTAAGGTATTGTATTATGCACGCGGACTTACTATCTTCAGCGAGAGATTGGGTCGGGTATTTTCGCTTCCCCCCCCCCCCCCCCCCCCCTCCTCCCTTCTCACCCCTCGTGGCTCTCATCCCTTCGTTCTTCTTCTTGTACGGCAGTAGGGCGTCGCGTAGGACATTACAGATCGTAAGGTATTGTATTATGCACGCGGACTTACTATCTTCAGCGAGAGATTGGGTCGGGTATTTTCGGAGTTACCGTATAAACCCTGGAAAAGTCTACGCGTTCTTGCAATTTGATCAGATCAATGCGCGTAAAATGTTATATTTGGAAGAGTTTTCGATATAAAATGCAATTATATTTTAAAATAGCGAACTTTTTTTTTTCCGTGATACTCGAACCAAATTATGACTCGTTTGTAATTTACACGAAATTGTTCATGTAACAGACATTCTCTCGCGAATATCAAATGATGGCGATAAAAATAGAATTTGAAAACTCAACGTCTTCAGACACCAGGAATTTGAAAAACAAGTTTTAAAAAAATATTTAGAAAATGGAATCGCTAAAAATGTATCGAAAAACGTTAGAAAAGATAAAACGACATTGTGTTCTCCCTGTGATTGAACTTCGAGTTTACGAGATTTATAGCATGGCGTGCAAAAAATTATACTCTGGTGAGATACGATCCACCTGAACGTGGACCACGTTGTAACGTAATCGTCGCAAATTTACAGCAGGTAAACGATATCCTCTTTGTTGTTGAAGAGTGAGCTGCTGCGGTTGTCAAGCTAATAAATTTCGGATATCCACGTCCGCGCGCGAGCGTACTGGAAGCAACAATATAAACCGAGAAGAGAGCATAAATCATTTTAACACCCTTCGCCTTCAATGGCTGATGCGTCCAATTTTTACATGCAACACGACGCGACACGGTGAGCCCTGCGCGATATATCGATAATTGCGGTTTTTGTCACAATGCCTCGACAACGCCCGGCGTAAAATAATCGAAATTTTTCAGCAGCTCGTTATACCGTGTGCTAAACAATGCCGCGTTTATTAAACTGTTTTCGCAATATAAAACACCGGCCAGCATCGTCTATTGTATAGGAACGGGGACGTTTGAAACGTTAATTGCACGTGAAAGTCGACCGTGTCATCGCCGCGAATGCATTCTTCATTGTTTTATCTTTTACTCCAAATTTAAATACCTGGTACTAGAGTTTATTTATACTTATTACTTGAATGTAAAATGGTGAATCAGATTGTGATAACAGTATTAATCTTCAATATAAATTCATATTAAATAATTGAATTTCTCAAATCTGTTTTCCCTCTGCAATATGATTTTTTTTATCTTTACTGAGCTAATTTTCCACTCCATTTTGCACAATATCGATTTGTATCTTTGAGTTGATGTTTTTTATTTGCGGATACACAAAAAGCTGGAAATAATTCGTCCTTTCAGTGAAAGCGATTGGCATTTCGGAAAATCGTATAAATCGAGCGATGAAGGAGAAAATGCCGAATCGATTGTCAAGATTCTTAATGGGCGGGAAAAAAGCAAATAAGAGAAAGGAAGGCAGTAAGATACTCGCCGATAGTTCACCAATAGTCCACCCTCGCACAATCCCCTTTCTCTTCCATCCCTTACCACTCGTATCCCTTCGCCTCTTCTCGTTGCGCTGCATTCTGGTGGCGCACGAGCCACCAGTATAACGCACGGAAGTCCACGAAGAGCCCAAAAAGGAAATAAACAAGTCTCTAACTGAAATCGGGAATGTGAAGTGGATGGTAGTTTAAAACGATTCGCTCCCGGCTGCTCTTTCCTCTCTCTCTCTCTCTCTCTTTCTCTCTCTTTTTCGTCTCTCCTCCCTTTCTTTTCCCGACCGATAGTCGCATTCCGCTCCCGCTCCGGTTAGAGCAGTGCTCTTAAATATAAGCGCACATATATCACTCGTTCACAGACACACGTGCACATATACGTGTGCGTATCGATATTCGGTACTTCCTATTCGGCACTTACATGACCCACATGAGTAGGAAGTTGAGCGATACTTGAAAGCGAGGCAAACTCGAGTAATACCGAGAGTCACAAATCCGTCATTTCAGAAGAACGAGGTAGCGGCGTGTACAAGGTGTATTCATAAATAATGGAACCCTCGAACCCTTACGAAGATCTATGTACATACTCGACATCGCTCCATTTCTGCGACGCGTTTGGAATTTTAACGCTCTGCGTCAAATTCGTTATTATTGTTTTAATGGAATTCCGAGAGAAATAACACGATTAAATTTACATTTTACGCGAATGAATCAATTGTATCCCGTTAATGAAACAGTAGTATCCAGTTTGTAAGATAGAGCACAAATTAAAATTGTTATCACGTGTGTATTGGTAAAAGTAAATATTACGATAAATGCTAATAAATTTGTAAAAATATAAAACTATATGAAAATTGATTGAAACAAATCTGCAAACTGCATGAAACGATTGAAAAGGAAATCTGATATATTTGAATACGTTTCACAAATTTTAATATATACACTCTGTGAACAATCTGCTTTTACTAATTAAAATTATTACTTTCAGAATAATTAACGAATACATTTGTAGAATCTAAAACTCGGCATCTCTTTATCTAAAAAAGTATTTACACTTTAAAAAAATTATAAAATATATTCTACAAAAATATGATATGATTCTTAATATATTGACTTTGTATGTCAATTATTTCAGAATTTATCGTAAAACAATTTAATTTTTACTGCATTTTATTCACAAGAAATTATAAGTCTCTACTTTTATTTATTTTCTATATAAGCCATAATATATATTCCCAAATACATAACTCTTTATGAAACAATACGAGATGCTAGATATATTTCAGAGATTTCTACAATACATCGAGATATCCGAACTATCACCGTTTCCACCAATTCGTTCGGTATTCACGAGGCGCGTTGCCTCTCGTATCCTCGATTATATCGCACGCTCCCGCCATCGGAAGAAACGAACAGATAGAGAAGAAAATAGCTGGCGCGGTTAATTAAGCGGACTCTAGCAGGGACTAGTGCACCTTCCTTCCAACTGAAAACCTATTAACTCAGCTACGGGCGATCGATGCACGTCTCGTCGGTTAAACTAATCTATATTTACGGTACAAAGATTGAACCGGCAATACAATCCCGATGGGATACGTTGCCGACCCTAAACCAAAAATAGCATACTGAATATTTTGATCGAAAGAAAAATCCCTCGTTCCGATAAAAATATCAGACGATTTATAAAATAGATTCTACGATACGGGCTTTCGTAAATATTACGTAAGGCTAAACGAGAATTGATTGACTTTAATTTATAGAAATAGCTATATCAGAAAGATAACGTGAAATTATGTCGATTCACTTTCTGTCGTGAAATCGATTTCAAAAATGAATAGACATTAATCAATTGCAATACGACCTTCATTTTGCGTTCTGAAATCTTTGAGAAATTCAAGATGTAATAGCAAGATAATCCGATTATTATATAAAAAAAAATCAAGCACTATTAGAGCGATTATAATAAGGTATAAATATAAAATCAAGATGGTCCAGAAACAGAGAGAGAAAGAGAGAGAGAGAGAGAGAGTGCATGAATTAATACGCTTATAAATTATGTACGCGCGTAAATGCCTATCGCCCCGGCTATTAAACGCTCGACAAGCACAGTTCCCCTTTAGTCTCGTGTAACACACTCTCTCGTGTAATATCATTTCCGCATAAATCTTATAAAGCGCGCGGCTGACGCTAGCGACGGCGGCGTGACTGGCTGGCGAGTCGCGTTTAAACCGCGAAGATGAGAGGAGCGAGATAAGAGGAAAAAAGCTTGCAGGAAAATGGATGCGTCATGTACTGTAACTTACTTTGCCGCACGAGTTAATCTAACTATGAAGTTTCCCATATAAGGGGCGCGGACGCGCGCGCGCTCTTTCTCTTAAGTAGTTTAAGTTAATCAATGCTAATTTCGTTCCGCTTTAGAGCGGCAGACGCAATCGGGCGTATCTCTTGAATCGCGTTTCTTCGCGACCCGACCGTCTCTGTCGGACTTGTGACGGCTGATTACTGTTCTTCATAATCTGGATTAAATGGCGAAAACCGCGCGGACTTATTGTTCGCGAATCGCGCGGAATGAAGTTTCAACTCGGATGATAATTCCGCATCCTGTGCAACGGGATAATGATAAACTTCGTTGAAATGCGGGAGTTCTGAGATAACTTTTGATAATAACTTTCACGATGTAGATATTACGTATTTATTGAAAAGATGTGTCCTTTAAAAATACACTATGTGTAGAAATAAAATTATGGAGATTTTTTTTTTTTTTTTTAATTTTAAATGTCCACATATATGCAGCTAAATTTTTTATGTTACTTGTAATGCTATTTTGAAGCATACTTTTTGTACAGTTACACAACTGATGTAATAACTAAAATATGTATAACCATAAAAAAAAATAAAGCTCTTTATATAAAACATTGATACACGTATTCAAATTAGAGATGTGAAAAAAAAAGATCGTAATAAAAGGAATCATGCCCGTTATCGTTATCTCACCCGCGAGAGAAACAAGCATGTTTATTATTAAAAATTCAATGGTACTCCGATAGTTCGATCGATGTCAGTCAATAAAATCCATAAAATCCATCAAAAAGAAAATCTACTTTCTGACGCAAAAAACAATAAATTAATATCTAAATGATAAATGACTTTACGGGCGAATTGTCCCATAATTATTGGAAAGGACGAGTTCTGCGATAGAATAGTTCAAATGATTATCCTTCTCTACCTATTTCGCGTGTTGCGTCGTGGGAAACTATTAGCAGAGGAATTCCCAATGATATACTGCACTTATTTAAAAGTAATTAAACTCTCTGCGTATAATTCGAGAACTTACGTTGTTTTCTTTATATCTCCAATCTTATTCTAAACTGTTTTAAAAGTATAATTTTTTTTTCTTCTCTCTTCTCTTTCTTTCTTTCCAAATATATGATATGTTTGCAAAATGTTTTATTACAAATAATTTATATTATCTGTCTGTTTATTACTATGCAAATTTATTATATAAAAGATAATTGAAATTTAATTAGTCGGCATAATATCAATAAATAAGACAGTATGCATTAACATGATAACTAAAAGATTTATTTTTTATTATATATAATATGTTTTAATCTGTTGCATTTTTAATTGTTGCACAATTAATTTATAATAAATATAGATATGATATAATTATATTTTGTTAGGTAACAGAAGAGGATATAAAAAAATTTTATAAACCGTTTGGTGAAATTACAGAAGTAAACCTTTTAAAACGTCCAGATGGAAGCTTAGTTGGATGCGGTTTTATACGATTTAAATGTATAGAAGATGCTTCGAAAGCAATATTCAATACCAATAAAAAGGAGTTTTTTGGTATTTGCAGAATTGAGTTTGTTTTTTTTTTTTTTTTTTTTTTTTTTGATATACACATTATAAACAATTTTTTTTAACGAAGATTTTTTATATTGCCTTTATTATTTTTATAAAAAGAACTTTTGCAAGATTGCATTTTTCGCGAATTATTCGTACCACGAATCAGATATTTAGCAGATTTAAGTCGCCGATGCGCGAAAAAATAGAATTAAAAAGAAGCACGATTTAAGTGCCTGAGATTCTATCATAGAATATATAATATATTCATTTTCCGATGAATCTAACCGCGATTTCTATGTGCGTGACACAGAAAAGCGGAAAGAGAAAATAAGAATAAACGATATTGCGTAAACCGCCGCTATTTCCGTCGCTTTCAGGAGAAAGAACGAAGCACGGCAAGACGGAAAGACAGGTACATCTGCAAAACAGTCACATTTTACGATCTCTCGCCGCGGGCCACGAATATCGCGGACATAAAAGCGCTACGAGAAGAAAAAGAAGGAGAGCTCGTGCGGCAGCTTTCGTTTTAAAAAACGCAACGGATAATTGTTCTCGGATCGCTTTGAGATGGCATCGCGTCAATCTGCCTCGTCGCATTGTCACAAACTTTGTAAAGAATTAATTCCATAGTTGAATGCCGCAATTCTGAGTCAGATATGTATCCACCTACGAAAATACAGGATCGCGGAAAATTTATCACCGTGAAGCTCCTTGTTGCACGACCACTCACAGAAACCTACGTACACGTAATATTAACGGTGTGAAAAATGCTGAACGTTTTCTCTTCTATTACGATAGAAATGCCACTGACTTAATGTATAATTATGTAAGAAGAGTTTAAAATGCGGATTGATAACAATGGTATCTTCTTTATATAGTTTGCTCCAGAATTATCATTCGCAGATTTTTTTTTTTACGGATTAATTGGATTTTATTTTATAACTAAACAAAACAAACAAGATTGATTAATCAACTTAAAGTCTCTTTTAAAAAAACAGATTGAAAATAAAGTGCAACTCTTAAATAATAAACGATTTTTATTACTTCAGCTATATATGAGAAAATAAGGAGCTTGTGAAACTTTTATCTATTGTTTTGAATGTTGAAACTTAAAAATATCTAGTTGAATAATGAGAGAGAGAGAGAGAGATTAAGTACACATTATTTTACTTTTGTTCAAAAGTTTTTATCGATATACGAATAGCAAGTAATAATATAAGTAGTAATTTATAAAAATATTTTATAAGACATTGAGCAAAGAAATGCAATATATTTCAAATAAAAAAATAATGACGTTGTCTTTTCAATTAACAAAAAAGAAATTTCTTAACAACTGTCCGCAATTGATCGGCAATAATTTTTCGGATTAACGAACAGCAAAGAATTAAAGAGATTTTGGCAAGTATGAACGAAATCAATGATCGTAAACAACGAAGAGCTTACCTTATCAGGATGTAGTCTATCCTCGATAATCCCTACACCTAAAATCTCTCGTAGCAGCTAAACATCACGTACCGCCCTTAATGGCCTTAGGAAACACGTTTACCACCTTTCAGCACCATTCACGACGGTCTCGGGGTATACGACCCCGCGGGAATCACGTGTCTCACGCGTAGCGACCGCGCAAACGCTAATTACAAACTTTACAGAATACACTTTAGTATATCATGGCTAACTCCGAGAACTCAACAGTCCTTTCGCCCTGTCTTGTCATAGTCTATCGCGTGTTTCTTCGTGAAATTTCGAATATCGGAGCCGACGGAAAAATTGTTTTCTTTTTTTTTTTTTTATCGGAGAGCCCTTATCGCGAGAGATCTCCGCCTGGATCTCCCTGATGGTCGAGGAGACTCGAAGTGTTTTCGACTCAATGCGCGTTTTTGATGACGCGGTCACGTGGCGAAGGACTCGTTTAAGTATCGAGCGGAGACGGCGGAACGCGTTATACCGTCTCGGTGATCCGTCGGGGACTGCGTTCACCACTGCTCCCCACCAGGCATCTCGGGGGTTGGACACCCCCGCGTCGGTTCGGCATCCCGACGCGCGACGTCGCTCCGCCTCCACGTGGAACACCGAATCCCCACCTAGTGAGGGTACCAGGGGCTTGATCCCCGATGGACCTCGACGGCGTCGTCTTAAGTCGACCACGATGCCAAGGAGAGACTCGTCGTCCTGATCGCCGTCGAGCCGGCGACCAAGTTGAACCCGAGGACTTGCTAGCAATATCGTAGAAGTATCGCTCTGATATCTTGATATATTTAATGTTTAGATAATCTTTTCTAATAATCAGCATTTAATTTGCGTGGATCTTTGGATTTTTATTTTCGATGAAAATTTATCGTCAATAAGGGTTGCATCCCTCATTTGTCAAAATTTGTGTTGCAAGATCTTCCTTTTGTCAACTTATTTTTAAAAAATTTCCATAAATGTTAATTAAAAGTGATTGAACTTTTCAATCGATTCTTTATGCAGCACATTCTACAAATAGAAGTAGAAAAACACAGAGAAGGTCAGACTTGTCCACCAAGCCATGATGATTCGATAACGCAGCTTGCGAACGTGCACTTTTTTATAATGTAATTATGAAAAATTCATTGTAAATTAAGCATTGAATTAAAATAATTTATTAAAGCATTGAATTAAAATAATTTATTTATTAAAAATTAAATTAATTTGTTATCTTAAGATATTATACATTCTTAAGGTATTATACTATATACCTATAATAACCTTTTAAGGTGAGATGTGGATAAATCGATGACACAATTTATTTGAAAATTGCAATAATCTCGAGAGGATGACATTATTCACAAATTTTGCGTCATTTGCACTAATGCGTGCATGCAACGGTTATACACAAGTATGCGGGACAAAAAGAATTTCTCCGCACCTTCATGTTTATTCAGCATTTTTAATGGCGCCTCTCTCTTGTTACTCTCCGCTCGCACCTTCCTTTTGTTTCCCGGGTGCTATTGCAGTTTCTCGCATAAATTTAATAATTAAAGGCGCGGAACATCGGGAACGCATTTAATATTGAAATAAAGTGCCGTGTCGCGTCACGTGGTCAAATCGTATTCGCGTAACAGGATAACGTAATACGAAATTAAATTTATGCGATATTCATAGCATGAACGATTTGATTGCGGACGCGGCAGACGAATAAAAATTTCACACCCGGGCGAATATTTATAGGCACGGCCAATTAATTTCCACATGATACGCGACGCGCAAAATCCTTGTGTTTGCAAATGAATATACTTTCCGCGGGATACGCGTTACAAAAATCTTTTATGCACACGCGTATTTCCATAAAAATAAATTGTCCCGCTCTTCAATGTTTTACGAGTATTTCCGCGCACCAGCAAAATTCGTTTGTGGCTATAAAAAAAAGCTCTTCTAGAAAATTTAATACTTCCGCTCTTATATCGATTCCTATGATATTACTGTTTGTAAATACAATAATTTTATAAAGCGGAAAATTATATGATTTCTTTAACTCTTATAAGACATTTTTTTATTTTGCATGTGGAGAAAAAATAACTACGGTAAAGAATAAGCGGCAGCACACACGCGAGCAAAAGCTTTGAATAAATTTTTATTAACTCGTAAAATTTTTCGTGTTCGCTAAATACGTTTTCACGGTTCCAAAGGGAATGCCTTAAAATAATGAAAGGGGTTGAAATGTCCTGCAGTTTAGTTCTCCCTTTGGAGTTCCGCGGTATTAAAACTTTGCATCCGTACTGACTTTATACTCTGCGAGTCTATATGACCGTAACTAGTAACTATATATTATTGCAGCTTTTCATTGCGCCGATTTCTCTTACAAATGTGATCTTTAATATCTTTCGAAAAAAGATAATTAAAAAATACAAAACACAATATTTTTTGAAAATCGAAAGCAGAGATATATAGCTGTGCTATTTCTACTGGGCCATTCTGTGTATATCCAACTATTATTACTTCGTATTCTAGATGCACAAGATAAACGTCATTAGCAGCATCAGCAATGAACGTCCACCGAGGACAGAGTGCAATCTCGCAAACTAATTGCGATCGCAGACATACAAACTATGTTCAAAGCAACTAGAAGTGCGCAAAAAGAGGCTGCAGATGCGTGCACATGCATAGAACCCTTTACGCGTATATCATCGGTACCATTAACGAAAATTTCGGTCAGACACCTCGCCTCCAATTTCGCTGAAACGCGATCATAATTGACTTTGTCGATTGAGCAAATCCCGATGCGCACCCCTTAATATCAGGAAATTTCATATTTTCTCCATTTAAACGCATAATTTAATTCACGTGAAGCATTAATTCTCTGATTTAGCCTGCAACGAAGTCAAACCTAAAAGAAAAAAAAAAAAATATGTGATGCCCTCTATACGTAATAAGATAATCATTGATGTACATGAAAAAAAAAATTTTTAATAAAAATTGTATTTTTAAAATTATTATTATTATTAAAATTTCTCATTATTATTAAAAAAATAGAAGTCTAAAAAAATTTATACAATTGTTTAATAGCTTTCTATTATGACGTAGCAATTCTTTTTACAAACTAATAAAATAGTTAAAAAATATTTAATACTTGAAAATAGAATTCAAGCAATAACTATAAAATGCTTGGTATTCGCGATTATAAAAGATACTTGGATATTGCTAAAGTTAAAATATGCTCTGGCAAGTACTTCATCCGAACCTTCAGGCATTTAAAGAAGCCGCGCGTCTGACGCTATAGCAATATTTTGATAGCAGAACGTAAAACAGCAAAGAAATCATACACCGCGCATGTCGATATTAATAAAAGATATTCCCCAACTGTAGTGATCGCAAAATATTTTCACGCTGCGTTTCTCGAAGACCTGAGATACAAGTGTTTTTCGACGAGGCTCTTGAGGCGCGCGCGGTCTTCTCCTTTCGTCAGGTCCGAGGAAAAAGAGAGCTCCGAGGCGTTCACCCTTTTGCCTCCCCTTACTCGACCACTCCCCGCTCGGTTCGAAGGTGACGACATCGGTGTCGAGTGTTTTTATTCCATTACCCCAGTAGCGTGCGACGCCATCCTCTTAACCACTTACTTAACCCACGACCTTTGGCCTTGTCTCCCCCTTGTTCGCGCTTGATGGCCTTCGAAAACTCAAATATTATCCGTCGTTCGATCTCGCCCCTGCTGAGAACGGGTACGCCCGGGGATTGTAGGATCTCGAGAAGCCTCTTGCGAGATCACCCCCGCTCTCTCTCTCTCTCTCTCTCTCTCTTTCTCTCTCTTTAAAAATGTGCCCCCGCAAATGCCTTAAACCTAATTCTTGACGGCGTCAATAATGTTTCTATCAGCCACCGTGATTTTCATTTAATTACTTGTTCGATATATCTATCCTGTCATTATACGTCACTATCAAACCGCCAACTTTTTTTTAAGCCCGCAGTATCGCGCCACCGTGATTTTCATTTAATTACTTGTTCGATATATCTATCCTGTCATTATACGTCACTATCAAACTGTCAACTTTTTTCAAGCCCGCAGTATCGTAGTCATAAGGCGCCTTGTCAATCTTGGGAATCTTAGGCAGTGCAAGTACGATTGAAAAAATTGACTTAAGAAAAGTTTTACCGTTCAAAAGTTTGTAACGCTTAACGCATCTTAAAGCCGGAATTTTTCCGCGGAAGAAACTAAAGTCTAGTAAATCGGTTTTTTTTTTACGAGGATTCTTTGATCCAAATTAGAATTAATTTTTTCTTAACAAAAATCTCTCTCTCGTGGAGATAATAATGGTTTTTATAAATAATATCAAATATATATACGGAAAGAGATAAATTTTTAATAGCACCTTATCTTTTATTTAATTTTAAAGACTTTTTTACTTCTCGACAGTTTTAAAATTTAAATTAATTATATATACTGGATTAATAAAAGATATTTAAAGTTGTATGTTATAATTTATAAAAATAATAGTGTTCAAATGGAAAAATATCGTTAAACGGAAAAAAATATAGAAGTTTATTTGCATATGGCTCTTCGTCAATAAAAATAAAATATTTATTCGACTGTGAGCTCATTAAAAGAGCTACAAACATCACATAGCCAATAAAGATTATATACAAATAATTATATGTATCGCTGATATTATACTTCGCAATTTTTATCTCTATACTTTATCATAAAATCTTTCCGTTTTTATCTCTTTCTCTTTAAAAAATAATCCGCTTTTATTCGTAGAGAAAGTTACGCCGGACGCGCGAAATATGTACCCTTCTTTCTTTCTTCCTTCCGATTGCAATTTGCAACTTTCATCCCCGTTGATTTTGTCGTCACCAGCGCAAACAGAGGCCGAAAACTTTTACGTATCGCCGAAGTTTTTATCGCGGGCGACGCGTTGCGCATTTGCGCGAAATCTGCGTCCGCAACACGTGAACCCGGAAATCTACTATTCCACTTCGTTAATGAAAGTGATATAACGTTCGGAATGAGATGCAAATGGTCGCGGGATGTGGTTAAAGTGCAGATACCGGCTAGGCGAGTTTTTACCTAACGCCCCGCATGTCGGCGAGCATAATGCGTTCTTTTTATTCTCCTCAATCGGATCATTTCTATTTTTCGCTGTCGTATATTTCAACACGCATCGTCTCGAAAAGACACAAGTGATTGGAATAATTAAGAGCGTCCCATTTAGCGCGCGTGATAAAACTGTTTTTCTATTTTTTGGCGATCTTTTACTTTTGCAAATATCGTTGCATTTAAAGTATTGGTAAATTGTTGAATTAATTATATAATTTATAAATTTAGTTTGTGCTATTGAAAGGGGAACAAAGCTGTTTGACATGAATCGTAATCTGCATTCGTGACCGCATTAACCGCAATCTCTGATATAATGTATATGTATATATTCTTCGTATATAAATCAATTTTCATTGCATCCAGGATTTATTCCGTTTCATTAATATTTACGAACGAATGTTATTAGCGTCTTCCGTTTGACCGGAGACCATCGCGGATCGAATCGACAAAAGTTAATAATCGTTGCTCGCGTGAACACTCTCGACATTTCCCCGATTCGTAATAAATGCCTGAATCCGTGAAGTCGGAAATGCGCGGAAACGCGCTTGGCAAGTAAGTTAGTTATAGATGTTAGTTAGCCACGACATACCGCGCTTCTAATGGTTACAATTATGAGCCCGTCGTCACTTTCAACGGCGACGAAGTTACAGATCGTTCGCAATTGCTCGCTTTGGTCTCGGATTATTCGAATAACAGTTTAAGCCTCATATACCGAGTTGAGTTTGCAGACAGTTTCTATCGAGTTTCATATGCTCGATAATATGACTAGCGTACGCTAGATCCTTTTATTTCTTTCTATTCCGTTAACATTGATTTGATTTTGAATATGTGAATATAGTGTGCTGTGTCATAATAGCAAATTTTTGTCAAGTTATATTAAAATTCATTCATCAGTTGACTGAACTATTCAATTTTCTGCATGAATAATTATGCTAAAAGGAGCAGTATAATTAATAATAAATCTGCGTCGGACAGCGAACGCAGGTGACTAATTAATTTTCGAACATACATATCTATAAATCGTACATTCTATTTTGCAAAATTAATATCTTGAATTTTAATCAACATACGTATTCGAGGATTTGACAAAAGTGATTTGATCGATCTTTGATTGAAACCTATCAATCGTAATCAATCGACAGAGAGACTACTCTGAAACGCGGGGAGTATGAAACAAGATTTTCGTCGCGACGATTTTTTGCGTCGATCAGACCAATTTCGGCCCGAACGGCGCCGAGCATCGTGCTACTTCAACGCACACACAAACGAACCTTTCAAAATCATTTTCCGATATTCCGTAGCTCCTCTCTCGCGACGGAACGCACGCGTAACGACGCCGATCGTCGTGGGATACAACGAGCGAGACGAGCCCGCGGCTGTAAATAAAAGGACGATCGGCCGAGATATAGAAGGCAGTCAGCCAGCGATGGCACTGATATTCGCCCGCGAGATATCGAATGCTTCGAGCATGTAGAGAGAAATCGTATACCAAAATCAAATTCTGAGAAAATTTCAAGATTCCTCTCGTCTTTCAGAAACAATAATCCCAATTCTCAAAAATCTGGAAATAATATCGCGATCATGCAAGAAATTTAAAATTTCAGATTTTGGCCAGAAGCAATTTTTTGATTTGATGAAATATCATGCATTTATAGAATAATCGCGGAAGGAGAGAAAGATTTAAGAGAGAGATATTGTGATTAATATTTTTTCACTGTATAATAATCTCGAAATACGTATGGAGAGACAGCTTCAACCATGATCGATTCGTTGGAAAATTTCGAGTAGACACCGCTTCGAGTGCCATCGCTGAAATTTTGAGTGGATATCGATTGGAGAGGGCCAGCCCTCCATAGTCCTACCATAGTAAACCGTATACTTTTGATGCATACGCCCGCGGTCGTGTTTATGTTAATGTAATTTTGTGTGGCGACGACGGTGCTGAAATAACGACTAAGCCCCGGCAGATAAATCGTTTCTGCATACGCATGTGATATGCATGTTGTCTGTTGTTGCGTAACAGTAGCGAAACAATTTCGTCCACGCCGCAATTGAGTCTTACTATTCGGGTTTCGAGACGATCCAGAAGGAATTCAAAGAAACTGTACGCAATTGCTCCTTGTCTTCTCACGATTATTGTTATAGCAAACAAGAAATCAACAAGAATATTAACTATATTCAATATTGAGAAAAGTTATAATAATTATATTTTTGTCTAGAGTATAAACTGTAAAAATTAATAATAATTCTAATGGCACTGGGATAAAATCTTTACTTTGTTTTTCTTTTTAATTATTAAATAGTTAAATTATATATCACACTATATTTAATGTCAGTTGTGTGTGTGCTTGATTTTATTTCTCTTGTACTAATAATTAGCAATATAATTTAATGCCTTAGTTTATCCGGGAAAGTTTGTTAAACCATTACAGCGCGAATATTGTTTAAGCGAGCAATATAAATACATCTGCAAGAGGGGAGTCAACAATTGAGCTCGCGAAATACGTGAGCATTTCTCCGGCATTAGTATCATTAGTCTATATTGCGGTTGCCGGCTTGTTAAGCTTAGCCAGCGAAAAACAATCGATGAGCGGTTGTTTGCCCGAGCGGTCATTGCTTACTGTTGTTACGTAAGAAGAGCAAAATAAAATACTTTTAACACGCTTTCTGACAGTCGGAACATCCGCGAAGCGAATTTCAGCAGATTGACAGGTAGAAGATGTGTGTTTGCGAAGCGTAAAGTCGAAAATAGTGAATCGAGTTTCGATGAACCTCAGCACGAGTTAATTATCGCTAGAAAATTATTTTCCACAAAATGATCAGGAAAGTTATGTTATAGATGATCTAATTAATATACAACATAAACAGTAATATTATCATCAATTGCCTCTCCGCTAATGTTATGTTATTATAACAATAGCTACCGCAACACAACATTTACGAGTGCGTAATTTAATATAAAATAATAGAAACGTAATGCGATCTCAGGCACTTTGCTTCGCTCAGAAAAACAACGATTTTAGAAAGATGGCTAAAACAGCAGCTTAGCTCGCGGACAAAACATACACGGATTTTGTTCTTCACGGCGGCAAACCAATTTTACACCCACATTCCAAAATTAAATCGCTCCTGTTTTCTAAAGCCCGCGGATGGAATGTGTTTTGTTGCTGATTTCTTTGCCTGTAAACGTGCGAGTCACAATCCGAGAGGCTCGCTATAAATTTTGCATCATAAAAAAAAACGAGCATACGATTGGTTGATTTAAAATCGTAGATATGTTATAGCCAAGAATCCTAATCTACAGTATGTTAAAAATTCAAAAATCTCAAGTTTATATAATCATACTTCCCTTAAGAGAAGCCTTTAAGAGAAATATCTATTTAATGCCGTTACGAGACGTTTATCGAATTATTTGAGATGAAATAAGTAGAGCACTCATAATATAATTCGTAATGTCATTCAGATAAACCGTCGGAAATATCCGCAGAGCGTCGGCAAAAACGCGTTAAAGGCGGTCTGCTAGCCGTCGTTTTTTTTTTCGTTGCGCGGTTTGAAAACAAGGTCGTGCTGATTGGTAGTAGTCACCTGGTTTTCCCAGGTCACCGTGGAAAGTTGAACCGGCTAATGGAAATTTGTTCATTCCGCCAAACACACGTCGAGTCACATGACATATCGCCTCCTCGTTCGTTTTCCCTCTCTCGCATTGTCTATCCTCATCCTCCCTTCCTCAAAGTCCCCGAAAGTACGCGTCGCTTATTTTCATCTCTTTAAACCGCTACATGCAATATTTTTACGATTCGCTCTTTTTTATCAACGGATACATATACGTTTTATATCGAGGAAATTTGGCCATCTATCTGGGTTTAAAGCATGTTGGAAAGAATCGCAATACGAGATAAAGAAAAATAAAATAAAATAAATACGGGTTATCATATCAATCGGATTAGAATTTCTTTCGTGAATAAAAATAAACGGAAAAGAATGTTTGTACATTTGTATATTAGTTAATTTATAAAATTCTTTTCGTTTTCTTCACATATAATCTAGATAAACCGTAAAATATTTTATTAAAATTTTAGTATACTCGCAATAACATTTCTGCATTTCAATGAGGTGGTTAAATTATTTTTAGCTTCTTTCATATCGCGTGATATTTTATTTTCTCGCTTCATTTATCTCACTTTTTTCATTCTTCTCATCCGTATGTCGATTCACGACGTATCTTTTTTCATCAACTCGCGTACGCTTAAGTCTCACATCAACAGCATTCAACCTCATGTATATATGCATTTCGATTACGAAAGAATATTTGCTGGGAGAGTATAAGAGCGAGCAGAAAAGTTGAATGGAGGAAGGAGGGGAGAGACGAGGAATATAATACACCAAAAAGAACTAGATAAGATAGTCCTCGTCAAGTATGCACCTTGTTGCAATTTGCCTACACTATTATATATTCCCATTTGAAAGAAATATTACCCATTATTTCCTGTTCTACCATCTTCTTCCGGTTAACGTAAGTGCATAGTGAGTTTAAGAATATGACCGTCATTGTTCGATTACATGTTGCGCGAGAGGATAATAAAGGCGTTCTATAAAAGATTAACAGATTTCGATAAAAAAGGCAAATTGATGAGTTAGATAAATTTGCAAGAATTTGACAAATTTTTTAGAAAATTGTTTAACTTGCCCTTGTCCTCGATTGTTCTTTATTTAAGATTGCAGAATGAAAACGCGGCTATACAAATAATAAGACTACGTTACAAGATTACAATACTTCAAATTGGCAAAGAAATTTAGGAGGAGGCAGAGTTTTTAACAATTCAAAACAATACTTCTCCTAAGAAAGTTTATAATTCTAACATGGAACAAATAATTCAAATATTTTAGTATGGATAGCCATGTGTTTTTCAAGACAGATATTAATTATTATGATTCTAATAACACACTTAGATGTGCGAAAATAATATTTAATTTACACTTCTTAAAAGAAAAGATAACATTACATTGGCGCGTGCACACGTACACAACACACACACACACACACACGCATATATTGAACTTTACATTTCCTGTAGATCCTAAACTTTTCTGAGGGAATAAGTTTTAATGGATTTGTTGCTGCATTATAAGATACTAGGGGAAGAAACCGACATCTCGAACATTGATAATTCAGTTGTACTCTTTTAAAATTAATATGTTATATAATGCGAACATTAATACTTACTTTTAATGTTACTGTACAATTACTTTTTTATTTTTAATATCCACCAATTTGCAATTATGAATGATTATAAATAGTGTTTCATAATTCAAAACCATTGTTTAAGTACCTTATAAATTTCTTTTTATCAAAACCTCTCTACACATTAACGCAATTTTATTTAGATTCGTCTATGGTTGTGGTATCATAATCTGATCGCGTCGTAAAGTGCTCAAAGTTAACGAAGGATTCAACGGTGCGTTTAGAGTCGCTTCGAAGCACAACACCATGGCGATGACAGATTCGATACGCACTCGATACCCAGTGAAATATCGTCGAGCGCATATGCCTGGCATCTCGTTGACACATAGATAGTCACTTTGGGATGATAGAGAGTAGGCTGTTAAACGAGCATCGTATAAATACGCTTTGCAGATCATGCGTGTCACGAGGCATGTAACTATATCTCCTTTCATTTAAGCTTTTTCAAAGAGGGAAAGA
>NW_021852808.1:231632-234702 GCF_003651465.1 Formica exsecta | reverse complement strand
TTGTTACGTAAGAAGAGCAAAATAAAATACTTTTAACACGCTTTCTGACAATCGGAACATCCGCGAAGCGAATTTCAGCAGATTGACAGGTAGAAGATGTGTGTTTGCGAAGCGTAAAGTCGAAAATAGTGAATCGAGTTTCGATGAACCTCAGCACGAGTTAATTATCGCTAGAAAATTATTTTCCACAAAATGATCAGGAAAGTTATGTTATAGATGATCTAATTAATATACAACATAAACAGTAATATTATCATCAATTGCCTCTCCGCTAATGTTATGTTATTATAACAATAGCTACCGCAACACAACATTTACGAGTGCGTAATTTAATATAAAATAATAGAAACGTAATGCGATCTCAGGCACTTTGCTTCGCTCAGAAAAACAACGATTTTAGAAAGATGGCTAAAACAGCAGCTTAGCTCGCGGACAAAACATACACGGATTTTGTTCTTCACGGCGGCAAACCAATTTTACACCCACATTCCAAAATTAAATCGCTCCTGTTTTCTAAAGCCCGCGGATGGAATGTGTTTTGTTGCTGATTTCTTTGCCTGTAAACGTGCGAGTCACAATCCGAGAGGCTCGCTATAAATTTTGCATCATAAAAAAAAACGAGCATACGATTGGTTGATTTAAAATCGTAGATATGTTATAGCCAAGAATCCTAATCTACAGTATGTTAAAAATTCAAAAATCTCAAGTTTATATAATCATACTTCCCTTAAGAGAAGCCTTTAAGAGAAATATCTATTTAATGCCGTTACGAGACGTTTATCGAATTATTTGGGATGAAATAAGTAGAGCACTCATAATATAATTCGTAATGTCATTCAGATAAACCGTCGGAAATATCCGCAGAGCGTCGGCAAAAACGCGTTAAAGGCGGTCTGCTAGCCGTCGTTTTTTTTTTCGTTGCGCGGTTTGAAAACAAGGTCGTGCTGATTGGTAGTAGTCACCTGGTTTTCCCAGGTCACCGTGGAAAGTTGAACCGGCTAATGGAAATTTGTTCATTCCGCCAAACACACGTCGAGTCACATGACATATCGCCTCCTCGTTCGTTTTCCCTCTCTCGCATTGTCTATCCTCATCCTCCCTTCCTCAAAGTCTCCGAAAGTACGCGTCGCTTATTTTCATCTCTTTAAACCGCTACATGCAATATTTTTACGATTCGCTCTTTTTTATCAACGGATACATATACGTTTTATATCGAGGAAATTTGGCCATCTATCTGGGTTTAAAGCATGTTGGAAAGAATCGCAATACGAGATAAAGAAAAATAAAATAAAATAAATACGGGTTATCATATCAATCGGATTAGAATTTCTTTCGTGAATAAAAATAAACGGAAAAGAATGTTTGTACATTTGTATATTAGTTAATTTATAAAATTCTTTTCGTTTTCTTCACATATAATCTAGATAAACCGTAAAATATTTTATTAAAATTTTAGTATACTCGCAATAACATTTCTGCATTTCAATGAGGTGGTTAAATTATTTTTAGCTTCTTTCATATCGCGTGATATTTTATTTTCTCGCTTCATTTATCTCACTTTTTTCATTCTTCTCATCCGTATGTCGATTCACGACGTATCTTTTTTCATCAACTCGCGTACGCTTAAGTCTCACATCAACAGCATTCAACCT
Organism: Formica exsecta; assembly: GCF_003651465.1. Taxonomy (NCBI): domain Eukaryota; kingdom Metazoa; phylum Arthropoda; class Insecta; order Hymenoptera; family Formicidae; genus Formica; species Formica exsecta. Next base: position 233,050 of record NW_021852808.1, on the reverse strand, counting down.
CATGTATATATGCATTTCGATTACGAAAGAATATTTGCTGGGAGAGTATAAGAGCGAGCAGAAAAGTTGAATGGAGGAAGGAGGGGAGAGACGAGGAATATAATACACCAAAAAGAACTAGATAAGATAGTCCTCGTCAAGTATGCACCTTGTTGCAATTTGCCTACACTATTATATATTCCCATTTGAAAGAAATATTACCCATTATTTCCTGTTCTACCATCTTCTTCCGGTTAACGTAAGTGCATAGTGAGTTTAAGAATATGACCGTCATTGTTCGATTACATGTTGCGCGAGAGGATAATAAAGGCGTTCTATAAAAGATTAACAGATTTCGATAAAAAAGGCAAATTGATGAGTTAGATAAATTTGCAAGAATTTGACAAATTTTTTAGAAAATTGTTTAACTTGCCCTTGTCCTCGATTGTTCTTTATTTAAGATTGCAGAATGAAAACGCGGCTATACAAATAATAAGACTACGTTACAAGATTACAATACTTCAAATTGGCAAAGAAATTTAGGAGGAGGCAGAGTTTTTAACAATTCAAAACAATACTTCTCCTAAGAAAGTTTATAATTCTAACATGGAACAAATAATTCAAATATTTTAGTATGGATAGCCATGTGTTTTTCAAGACAGATATTAATTATTATGATTCTAATAACACACTTAGATGTGCGAAAATAATATTTAATTTACACTTCTTAAAAGAAAAGATAACATTACATTGGCGCGTGCACACGTACACAACACACACACACACACACACGCATATATTGAACTTTACATTTCCTGTAGATCCTAAACTTTTCTGAGGGAATAAGTTTTAATGGATTTGTTGCTGCATTATAAGATACTAGGGGAAGAAACCGACATCTCGAACATTGATAATTCAGTTGTACTCTTTTAAAATTAATATGTTATATAATGCGAACATTAATACTTACTTTTAATGTTACTGTACAATTACTTTTTTATTTTTAATATCCACCAATTTGCAATTATGAATGATTATAAATAGTGTTTCATAATTCAAAACCATTGTTTAAGTACCTTATAAATTTCTTTTTATCAAAACCTCTCTACACATTAACGCAATTTTATTTAGATTCGTCTATGGTTGTGGTATCATAATCTGATCGCGTCGTAAAGTGCTCAAAGTTAACGAAGGATTCAACGGTGCGTTTAGAGTCGCTTCGAAGCACAACACCATGGCGATGACAGATTCGATACGCACTCGATACCCAGTGAAATATCGTCGAGCGCATATGCCTGGCATCTCGTTGACACATAGATAGTCACTTTGGGATGATAGAGAGTAGGCTGTTAAACGAGCATCGTATAAATACGCTTTGCAGATCATGCGTGTCACGAGGCATGTAACTATATCTCCTTTCATTTAAGCTTTTTCAAAGA
>NW_021852808.1:220448-231530 GCF_003651465.1 Formica exsecta | reverse complement strand
GGGAAAGAGAAATCAATTGAAAAATACAGAATTGCTATTCAAGATTTCACGGGATAAATTTTTATTAATATTAAAAATATCGATGATATATTGCTACCTAAAAAATCTGACATTCCTAAACATGATTAACCAGTTATAAAAGACACGTTAAAAAATGCAACGATTAAGCTTTATTGTATCTTGCACAGGCAATTTTCGGAGTCAGTGTACAGGTGCATCCACGATAAAGGGGTATCGAACGACGACGATGAATATCATGCATATGTTACTCCTATCCCCCGAAGCATATTGCGATCGAAATGTTCCATTAATTGCCTTCGAGCGCGCTTTCAATCTAGCTTGCGAGGATTATTAAACGAGATTATCTTATGTCGGCCGTTCACGCATCGCGATTCTCCGTCATCCCTTACGCAGGATGCGAATACGATCCTGCAAACAAGATTTAACAATACGTAGATGTAGCTATAATAAGGCGCGATCGATCAACAATAAAAGATTTTTTCTTTCTACTAGCATAAATTAGGAATATTAAAAGAATTTTGTGATTAACAGAATGTATATAAAAATATGTTCGAAATAAAATTTTACAATTAAAAAGACACGTTAGCATTCATGCATTTTAACTATTTTATTATTTTAATTATTAGTTTATTATTTATATATATAAATGCGTTAAGAAATTTATTATAACAAATTTTATATATAAATAACTCTTTTTAAATAATTTTTATTTAATTAAATATGTAAAAAGAGTTTCTTTATGATTTTTATTAAGAAATTGAACCTGCTTGAAAAATTGTCGTTTTTCCTATATTTACATAAATTAAATATATCGAGCAAATAAATATTATGCGCCAATCATTTTTTATTATAATAAAAACTAAATTATTCAACTAGATGCGTCTTTATGGTATAGTAAAACTATCTCTGTTTACTTTCGGAAGTATATGTACGAGACGAGCGTATAACCGGCGCCGTTAAAGACACAATTATTATCGCAACGACCCCTTTTCGTTCTCAACCCATCTAGCCCGACTGTAGCCAATCTCCATTGCAATGCTGCGTTCCAACACGCTTTTCCGCGAAACACGTCAAAACAATATAAAGCATGCACACGTCGCATTTCTCGCCATGTGTACATTGCGTTAGTATAACGACAACAATATTCCCAAACTGCGAGTGTATTTGTTCTCATACCAATGACACGCACGGCGATTGCAGGTCGATATTCCGTTTGTATATTACATATATCCATCGTATTCGTGAAACGCGAGAAAAAAAATTCAAGGAATAGTCAGGTAAATTAATCTAGATATAACTACGCGATAAAATATCGTTGAAATCTATGTTTTGACGTTTCGCATAATTTCGATAAGGTAATCGAGAAACCGATTCGTTCAGTGATGAAATCCTATATCGATGAAATATAAAACTCCGTACGAATAAGCGCGTCAAAACAATATAAAGCACGAACGTCGCATTTCCGCTACTGTCGGCGCCGCGACACCGATATTTCGGCGAGGGTGCTGACACATACATACACCGTGTACTCGACGATACGTAAGCATTGCGGGTCGATGCCCGGGTATGTGTGTCACACTCGTGTGTGCATATTACGTATATACGTGTGAACCAATATTGGCTGCCAAGTGAGGGATGCGGTGCACGCTGCGCGCTCAAACTCTCGTGCCGGCCGCTGCGACAGCCGTCTTCGACTCGCGCAAAGCATCTCGCAGCGCGGCGATCCCGCTCGTGCTGCTTCCGACATCTCACGTTATCTCCCCGATAATGGTTTATGCGCTACAACTTTTGGAGAAACGTCCTTCGCCCTTTGCGCCGCATTATCATGTTATTATATTATACACTTATCTAACGAAATTAATTCCTTTTGGATTATGGAGGATTGAGATGCCTCATTCTAAGTATGTAGAACATTTTGATCTTACGTTGCAAAATTATCTTTTCAGTTATCAAAGTATTTTCCTTGTGCCCGCAATGTGTTTGATAGAATATATGATACAGAGTAAATAATTTCTTATATTATATACATATATAAAATATATTCGAAATATTTCACCTGAAATTGTAAAAGATATCGACATGCGATTTCTTTTTCTAAATTTCATAGAGTAATGGTGTGTTGTCTATATGTTCGAGCACAAGAATACATGTCTGAAAAATGTGCAACGCGAAGGAGCTAATTAGAGTTCCCTTGTGAAAGACGGCAGCTTAATAAAAGCGCAAACTTTAGTCATGACGTTGGACGTCGGTCGTTGTAATAAATGTTAGGCGCGCGGCGATTCGCCCGAGAAATGTCAGCATGGTAAGCCATTGTCTCACCCCGAACAAAGCACGGTGACCTTTCTCCTTAGACATCGGCTTCTACGACTTTTATCGTTATTACGAAACGCTGCAGGAAACTTAACTTTGACGTCATAAAAATAAAGCAAAATCATCTACGTGACTTCTTTTGTTTTTTAAAAAATATGGTAGTGTTTATTCTCTCTCGTGATATACACAGAAAAAAATTCTTTCAAAAATATGCAATTTCTCTTATATAATATTCCTCTTCTAATACCTTTTTTTATTTCTCTTGTCTCTCTCGTATAATCTTTTATTCATTTTAATTCATGGCAATATTTAATCAATATAGCGTAGATTTTTACGATTCCACTTCGTCATTCAATTCCCACGAATATTAACTTATACGAGCAGGTTTTGCAATGTCCGTTTCCAATTTAAATTGCAATTTCTCACGGCCGTATATCTGCCGCTTTTTGTTAAAAATCGATGTTGATACGAGAACGGCGCACACTGTATCGTAGAAGTTTCACAGCGCGATGAAGATTCCCCCACAGGGGGGTCCTTCTAGCCGCCTTGGGTATAGTATCATTTATCTGACTGCCAGAGCCCGCAAATTTATAGCGCGTAGTCTACAAACAAGCATGTTATCTCGATACAAGCGCTTACAACGTATCATTAATCCTTTACGGAAAAGTTATCGTCAACGTGAAACGGATTTGATCAAGCTCTTGTCTCGCTTTAATATCTCTTGCACTCAGTTTTATTATAAAATATCTTCCGCCTGAGAAACTATACATTACACAAACAATTTCAAAATATTGAAAAAAAAGTACTCTCATATGACAAAAAATAAATTTAAAAATATTTAAAGAGAGAAACATTTTTTTTTTATATAAAATATTTTATAAAAAAAAAGAAAATTTTGAAAAAAGCTTACACGCAAATTCCAAATTACAATTTAAAGAAATAAGCTTTTATGAAATACAATAAATAAAGATTTGGTCTTAAAATCAAAGTATAAAAACTTGACATGCTCGAATCTCATCAAAATATATGCAAATCTTTAGATTATAACGACGTTTTCTAAGAGTTTGCGAATATACTAATCACTTTTTAATATTTTGTATTATTATAAATAATTTTTTGTATATATAAATTTATTACTCTAAAATTATAATGAATTATAATAAAAAATAATTTAAAACTCATTGATACGATGCGCGGAGTTGTATTACACGATGTTGATTTGCAAAATATATAAACAGATCTAAATTATATACAATATTAGTATATTATAGTATTATTTATTATATTTTATTATATGTATATGTAATTTTATAAAATTATTATATATTACAATATATTTTTATTATATGTATTATTTTATCCTCCCAAATAATATATTTAATTATATAAAATAGTGTCCAAAATAATTAATATTAAAAAAAATATTATTGCGCGTGAAAGATTTTATATGTAATATAATAAATATTTTACATTTCAAGTGAAGCAGATTTAATCGCTCTGAGAACGATTAATGACGTCATAAACTCCGTTTTGGATTATTAGGGGTTGGATTATTAGATTTGGATTACTAGATCAATAAAATGTTTCGAGTTAGCATTTGATTGATTAATTATGGCAAAGAATCTTGTACTTTGAAGTCAAAATAGCGCATCAAAACAGGATATACTTTCTATTATTTATATTAATCAAATTCAAAACTTATTTCGGTCGAACATATGTTCATGGCAAACTGAATTTAATCGCTCTCGGAGCAATTAAACCTGGTTCACTCGAAAACGCTATTAGATAATGATCTAAAATAAATCACTATCGCGGAAATTAACAAACAAAAAACATTAAATTGATTTCGAAAAGAGTAACAAATAAATTATAGTAAATTAAATAAGTTATGAATTATTGCTTTCTTACGATTGCTTCACCGTCCAAGCCTATTTTTTCTGTTTTGTTCGTTCTGTTGCTCTTTATTTAGCACTCACTCATGTAAGCATAATTAATTACGATTGCGCGCACGCTAATCAGTCGAACATTACAATCACGCAACATTTTGCACGACACTTTCAATGTCAACCGCTACGTGCACTTACGTCGTATATATTGCAACATTTGGCGTTTTTCAATATATTTTTCGCAATTACATAATTTATAATTCCTATATATATATTTCCTGTCGTTCTACTTAAATTGAAATGTATAAATCAATGCGCGAAATATCTACTTTAATAAATAACCATACTTAAATGTATAATAAGTTGCTCGCTATTTTTTGAATTGAAGGCACGAAGTATTATATAAATTGTTGAATCAAATGATTAAAGTAAACAAAAAACATCATATAATATTAAATCGTTCATTAATAATTAATTTAAAAAATTCGATGAATATTCCGCATGAATTGATTTCGTTAAATATTTTATGGCGACAACAAAGTACGTAATTGTTATATTATACTCTATATCCGTCTATATCTCTCTTTCACGACGTACAGCACTTTAGAATTTGTAATGGTGTAACTTTGATCTTGTTATTTTGCGTGATGAGACTCGAACAGATACATAGTGGTGCGAGCTGCTATATCGTCGCATTATCTATCAAACCGTGATCGCGAGATATTAGTAGATGCCAAACGATTCTATATTTTTGTACGATACTTCATGTCTCTACTAATAATTTTATTCACGTAATATCGCGCGCCCGACGTCATTTTCGCTCATTAACAAAACGTTACAGATACAGGACGGATACAGGACGGATCGAACAATATCGCGATACGGTTAATTAAATAATACATTTGTTAATTCCATTGGTTTTAATACTTGTTAATGTCTTATTACAATTCCACGTTTGTACATCGTTGTAATTTCTCAAAACTCGTATTTACAAACGGATTTTATTCTATCAAAATTTGTCACGTGAGCTGTCGGCAAATTTAATTTTATTTTCGAATATTGTAAAATCCGTGAACATTTATCTCTCCGTGTATAGTTTTTACGTTATTATTTTGTCGTAAAACATGTAATAAAGTGCACGATTAATGTCGGAAATGCTGTACAAAGTGTCGAGCGATTATATTTAACTAATTAATGCACGTGCAATCGTAATTAATCGCGATCGTGTTTTCGCGAGTGAGTGCTATTAAATAGCAACATAGAATAAACGGAAGAAAAGGAGCTGCTCCAGGGAGGCATCGAGCAACAGCGGCTAATTTTATGGATCGACGTTGTGCAGTACAATTCCGCCATTGTGCCAATGAGTTTTAAATTATATATATGTTTTATTTTAATCTTGAATAAATCCATAATAAATTTAAGACAATTATATTAGATATAATCCGCGTATGGCTCTTACTAGCCCGCGATTATTTAAATTTGTGATATCATTTGAGAGCCTTAATTTTTTAAATTGTTATATTAGATATACATATACACATAGTATATATATGTAAGGTCAATGACATGTATCTAGTCAGACAGCCGGCCTATCATTAATTTTACGTATATACCTGGCGTCAAGACACTATCGTGTCTCTTGATGCACAATTTGACAAATGCTCTTTGCGCTCGGCAGCGTAAATAAATGTGACTCAAGATCATTTCACATTCAACACGACGTGCCGTGAGGGGCTCGCGTTTTCAGGCGAAACAACGCGCGAGAAAAATCGGGCGCACGCCCGACTATATATATTCAACGGGGGACGTTCTTTAACGTCTAACTGCGCGTTCAATTTCGTCGTTTGCACATCCTTCAAAAAGTTGAGCCCATAAAAAGCACGGATCGAGGTGGGGAATAATGCCGAAGACACTCTTATAAGATCCTCGATTCCCTAAGGACATTTCGCTCACATCTCGAACGTCTCCTCTCTCATCCCGTCCCCCGCACTCTTTCTCTTCGTCATTCGCGCTCCGAAAGAGAACACATTAGATCCTTTGCCATGCACGTTCTAACACACGAATATTCTCCTTCCTTCCGCGCCACATAGTCGTCGATTCCGACTTTGATATAACACCTACGCCTTTGTACGTAACTCGGGGATCAGCTTCTTCGAACGAGCGGGGTGATTTAGGCGCTACCCTGGGAGAAAACCCGCCGGTGAGCGGGGTGGAAGCGGAAGCGAAAGCGGAGATCGGGCGCGATTCGCGAATATCAAATTGAAAAGTCGAATTTGAGGGGGCGAGAAACGGCCGGCGACGACGACGAAGTCGACAGAGGGGCGACGACGAAGAAAGGTCGAACTTCGGCAATCTCAGTAACTCAAGCCGGAGGCCTCGACGTTTCTTGAAACTCGTAGAGGATAGTAACAAGCGGGGCATACCCCCTCGGGCTATAAGAGAACTACCGAGGGTGATTGCTTCCGGGCTTCGCGAATAGATCGGACCACGGCCATTTGCTTTGGGAGTCTTTTATTCTCTCGGGGAATAGCCGCTATTATTATTTGGTGAGCGAGTCTTATCTTGGATATTGTTACATCTGTCGAAAAATTATCGAAACAAGTTGAAGGTCTATTACGTAATTCGTTTTTCGATTACGTAAACGCCAGAACGCAAGTAGACGTTAAGCAGATTTTAATCAATGCTTTTTAATTATGCCGAAATTAATAGAGGTGTTGATATGTTATTATATAATATTTAATTCAATAAATTCAATAAATTAATAAATAAGGTAATTCAATAAATAAAGTAACATTAGCAACTATACGCATATAACATGTCTGTGTACCTTATTTGTTGAATTGCTCTTATGGAATAATAATTTTTTAATGAAGAAAATTATTGATGGGATACATGTATATCATAACGTGCATATACAGGGTGTCCCTATCCACCCGTACAAGCCTTTTAAGAAAAAAGGAAGTAGATTTTATCAAAAATCGTAAAAATCTCGATAACTAAATCGGGTACGCTCTATTGTATGGTGATATTTTCAACTTCTGGTACTGACCGGAAATGGGCTATTTAGACCAAAAATCGAATTTTTAGAATTTTTAAATGGAACATGGCATTTTTTATTGCGGATTCGGATTCCTTGGCGAAAAATAAAAAATTTTTTTCTAAAATGCCTGCATCGACCTTGAAATAATACACGTTAACTCTTCTAGAAATGTAATTAAAGTTAATTTTTTCATCACATTTTCAAAATTATTTCCAAATTATTAATAAAATATTTAATATTTAAATTATTAATAAATGTTTAATCTCTTATGTTAATAAAGTTTATTAACTATGATGCTACATAATTTATCATTTTATAACCATGTTATTAAAATAATAATAAATTTATTAAAATTGGTTATTCATTTATGTAAATAAAATTGTTTATGTTCATTTGTAATACGAATTTGCAATAAAAAGTGCCATGTTCCATTAAAAAAATTCGACTTTATGGTTAAGGACACCCTATATATACACAAAGTATAAAAAATAAAATTAGGACAAAGTTTCGTACTGAGATGACAACCAACGTAGGCACGAAAAATTCGATCTCGCGGCCTGAAACCGAATCCGCAAAGGTACGATCGTGGCGGCGTGCCGGCGCGCTGCGGCGCACGGGACGATATTAAAATCGATGCCGGTAACAGATGTGCGAGGATAGTTTTACGGCGTCGGAAGCCAATAACGAAAATCATTAAATTAACTTTAACCGCCGGCCGCGCCGAGTATTAACGGCGTGCTAATTTTATTATGTAGCGTTTACATAAAAATTGCACCAGTAACCGATCAATGCTCCGTATTTGAATCATCGCTGTATTTCAAACAAAAAAGATCATTGCTCAGCTTCAAATGATTTTTTTTACATTACATCCATTATTTGTCATTTTAACCCAGACAGCACAGAAATACCAAAAGACGTCTTTAAAATGTCTTTTAGTCATCTTTTAGGGACTTGTACTGTCTGAGTTATTTTTCGCTTTCTGTTTGTCTAGAATATAATTTTTTATTTTTTTATCTCTTGATAAATATATGAAATTATCGTAGGGTTTTCGAATCTAAAATTGAACTTTTTAATTAATATTTGATATACAAACGTTCATTATAATACTGCGATCAATCATCATTTATGTCCTAAATTATTTATAAATTAACATTTATTAAATTGCTATTAAATACTAAATGATATTCTTCCCTTCTTATTTATATCTCATTAAAAAATTCTCATGAAAATTGCATACAAAAACATCTCATGTAATTCAGTAAACATAATAAAATCAAAATAATTGAATCTCATGATCATGCCTTTACATATCAACTGATGTAGTTTAATTACATTGAAAAATCAATAATTGTTAATGACCATCAATCTCTTCACAGTTAAATGAAATAATTAACGGCCAATTTGCATCAACAAACAGAACTAATAATAAACTGCGTTGTCTACGTGGCGAGTCTTCTCGTCGCGCAAATTTTCCCTTTTTTTCTACTATCGGAGGCACTCCGGTATGTTGCAAGTTGGATTAAAACTTCGGAAGTTTCTGGGATGGCGCGACGTGACGCTTTACTAAGAATCGGTACATATACGCGATACGAAAAGAAGCGAGAAGAGAAGACGTATAGTCTTGTGTTAGAGTCGCAACGCGCTCAGTTAAGCGCGAAACGAGCATTTTCGAAATAATTAAAAATGATACGATAAGCGTTTCACGAGCACGAGCATTATAAAGAGGATTTTGTGAAAAATAGCTTACGAGAAAATACTATCGCAATTTTTCCGGCCGCATGCAGAATAATGGTAAATTTTGGGGAACGTAGTAACTAATCTTTATCTTTCAGCGAGTTTTTTTCGTCGTTACATACTTAATATTTTTGCGAATAGATTTGGGAAATTATTATTATAAAGAAAACTGCAATTTTTGCTATATGTTGTTTGTTATCCACTTTTTAAAAAGGCACGTTAAATCGATACTCGCAAGTATTGTTGCTTCTTTTCAGCGATGCTGAATAGTTATCTCGACACTGTGCATTACTTCATATCAATAAAAGGCTGTTCTGGCTGAGCCGCGTATTCGACAGTTCAAATATTAAATATGTATGTATAATTTTAATTTATTTGATTTTGAAAAGACGGGTAACTAGAGTTAATATCTAAATAATTTCATAAATATGTGTGTGTATGTGAAAAAATTAATTAACGCTGTTAATGATGAAAACTCCTTTGAATTCGAAAAAACAAGATTAAAACTATAGGAAAATATAATAATTATAATAGAATAGACTATCGCATTTCGGAAATCACAATCTTTCGTATATTATATAACGATATATTCTAGTATTGGGAAGAGTAGATTTTTTTGGGGGTCACATTCCACAAGATATAAAAGAAACTTTTAATTTTGTTTAACTAATATTGCAAGAGATATCTCGACTTTTTTGTATGACATTTTGCGAAAACCTGACAGTATACCTACTATCGGGCGATTATATCAACGTGAAAGAATTAATTAATACTAATGATTAAAACTCTTTAAAAAATAAAAGATTACGGACAAAACTATGTCGTATTACGTATCAAGATATTTCTAAGTTTCGAGAGGGATACGAAAATATTTTGGAGCCTCTTTTTCTTTATTCTCTCGATTACTGTCTTTTTTGCTTCTATTTTATTCAAAAATATTAAAATAATAAATATATAATAATTACGGTATCTCTCTTAGTCTGACTCCTCCCCTTCGACCTGTCCGGCATGGGTAACCCTATCGGTAACTATTAGCGTTTTCGAATGAAGCAAATTTGATCGTTTTGAAAGCGATTAAATCCAATTTATCATAAATATATGTTTGACCAAATAAGTTTTAAGAGAATCTGATTAATATGAATATATGATACATTAATAATATAACTAATATAAAGTACATCTCCCGTTTTTGTTGCTATTTTGGCTTTAAAGCGCAAGATTCTTTGCTCTAATTAATTAATGAAACGCTCACTTGAAGTATTTCCTGTTAATAAAGTTATCGATCGTTTTTTAATTAAGAAGAAAAAAGTACTTAGATTATACTGGCGCATTTTGCGTAGAGTTGCAAAGAAAATATCTGAGAAAAATAGACGAAGCCTCAATGTAAATCAACGATTAAATCACAAAATAAACCGCAATTTAAAATTTGCGAAAAAAACGTGACGAAAAAATAAATCGACGATAGCTATAATATTCGCGATTCCAAAATATATGCAATCGGAGAAACAATATAATTACTATATACTTAAACGAAAATGTTTCAACGGACATTTGGAAGCTTTTTTTTTGCGTCTGTAATATAGAACATTTGTATAAAATTTGAATATAAAATCTAATTAATTTCAAATCCGATTTATTTTCAAATGTGTAATTTTATTAAATTAAATTTAATTAAATTTCGCGATTAAGAATAAGATATATGTACCATTTCACGGAAGATTGACTAAACAGGATAAAATCATATAAGTCTTAAAATACCGTTATAATACAAATAATTCTTGGGTACCAAGTGTTCGAGACGAATCGAACCCGATAACAGCAAAATTAAAAAAATTTAATTTGAATACTTTGCAACACATAAAATAAATCAAAATAATATGAAACATAATTAAGTCTAAGTTATAATTAATCTGTTTTTGTGGCATTTAAATACATTAATTTGCTGATATTTCACTGATATCAGGGTACCCATTCGATTTGTCTCAAAGTTTTAAAGTATGCACATTTTACATTATATTCATACATAATATTTAAAAAAAATGTAAAAATTTTATGAAATGGTATGTTAAATTGCGCATGTATTTATATATA
>NW_021852808.1:217307-220087 GCF_003651465.1 Formica exsecta | reverse complement strand
TCTAAAAACTATCTAGGATGCTGCTACAATGGCGGGATGTCCAATACCTGCAAATGATTTCTTAAAAGAAACCATAAAAACTAACGTTAATATCCTCAATGCCTAGAAATATTTTCTCAAAAAAAGAACAAAAATTATATTAATTAAAAATTAATTAATAAAATACATTTGTTCGTAACCATAATATTTGTGGAGAAAAAAATTAAGAGAAACGGGTAAATTGATTACAATTTGAAATTAATTGAAAAATAGAAATTTATACGCAATAGCTATATCCATGTTCAGTCTACTATGAAGTCTTTTTAGCATTAAGACAATAATAATACTAATATTAATAATGATAAAAGAACACTTTTAACAAAGACGAAGAAAAATATATCTTTTCTTCAAATATACTATTTAAATTAATTTTCTGATTCGACTTCGAAAAGGCGTGTGGCAGTCGTCGTTGAGTTACTACTAAAATCATTGCTTGGAACGTGGAAAAAACGCGGTGTTTTCGCGATGTAGTTTATTAATTTATTTGACGAATATGTAATTCCGATATGAAATTCGTAAATATCAATTAAATCAAAATCAAATCATAAATTTCGGAATAATTTACTCGCGATTTTGCAATGTTAAAGGCAATCGTCAAATTTTATGAATAAAAAGCTAATATTTAATCGTCAGCTTAACATCGAGTCTTCATATTTTTATTCAATAATTTTTGTATTAAATATTAATTCCTACAAATAAATTTTATTTTATTATCTTAAAAATAATTTTTTAAATTTGTATAAAAATAAATTTAAATTTTATATTATTTATTTTTTCTCCTTATGTTTAGCTCTTTAATATCCTAATGATCTTAGCATTTTTTTTAATTTCTAGTAAGCATTCAATTCCTTAAAATAATCTTAATAATCCTAATAATCCTATTTTTGCTGGCTAAGCCAGCGGGAATCTGTGATCATCTAAGATTGGACAGTGTGCCCTACTTTGCGTATCCTATTTGCGTGCCCTAATCGCGTGCCCTAATCGCGTGTCCTACTCGCGTGTCCTATCCGCGTGTCCTAATAGATTGCACCGGTAGCATTCTTCGTTATGTGCCATTGCACATAGAAATGCGCAAACACATGTATTATCCAACATGTGTATTATTTGCGCTTTTTTACTACGATATTGGTCAACCATGATGCTTCCGTTGGGCCAGATGGACCTACCTTTTGTTGATCCTGGCCATATTCATTCTGACTACATCTAACCAGAGATGTAGCTTCGACCTCTATCAGAGATCAATGAAGGAGAGAAATTCCTTCTGTTATCGGCTAATTATTATCGCCGGTGCTTGAGCGTAATTTTACGTTCGTTTACGGTCGTGAAACCGTTTGTCATGCATCGTTTTAATATAACTTTACTTTAATTAATATAATGCCAAATTATCAATCAAAATTAATTGATTGAGATTTTTATATGTATAATAATATAATATTATTTATAATAACATATAATTTATATTAAAATAAAATTAATAAAACAATTATATTTTATATAATTTAATAGATCAATAATTTGGCTTTATATCAATTAAAGCAAAAATAGCAGCGTTTAAAATATAATTAATATTTCAAAAAATTATTGTTTTACGTGTAGAATATTTTATATCTGATGCACAATACTAAAAAGCTCTATATAAATATGGAACAATTTTATAAATTATAAAGAGATTTTTTTTTTCAAATAGAAACTTTTATAGGATTTATGTAAAAGTCTTTCTTTTTAATTTTTTCTTGTTTAATTCGTTCAAATAAAAAGACCGAATTAATGCGCGTACACGGTTTTTAACAATCGATATAGAAATAATAAATACTCACCCTAGGGTTGCTCCGCTGGTGCAGGATGCCTCTCCTAGGCCTCCTCCTCCTCTCAGAATGTCAGGGTCGCTATGTTGATCTATAACATACAAAGAGAAGATGCAAGTTGTAGTAACGCTCAAAATAATTAATATTTCAAAAATTTTATTATACGCATCGTCCGCGGCACGATGACGGCACCGACGACGCACTGCTACTTTATTGCTCGAGTATCGCCGCGCGAATGATAACACGTAAGAAAGGAATTTGAGCGTCTCGCCCCACTAGTTCTATTCAAGTGTCTTTGTATAAATGATAACAAACCCGTAATACATAAACAATGTTTACCCGCGCCAATGTTTACGCCGCCAAGGCCGAATACCATGTTAGGTATTGTTAATTCGCTGCCGAAATATTTTACATACTATAAAATATATATATGAAATATTAAATTATATAGGTATTTTAAATTATAGATCAATTATTTATTAAACGATTAATGTATCACGGAACTTATCGTTATATTAATTATTCAATTTTGCGATTCGATCATTTTACAGCACGTTCTTAAGAGGATGCCGCACCGTCCTGTTTTACCGACCATAATAATTATATATTTGCTTAATATAAAAGTTTTGGCAGTTTGTATGTACAAAATAAGATAGGTTCCCACTCGGAAATGCATGAAAGAATATAAGTGAACGTTTGAAAATGTATTTAGAAGCCTAGTAAAAAACATTTCGGTGTTCAAAAATTTTGCACACCGAAATGTTTTTTACTAGGCTTCTAAATACATTTTCAAACGTTCACTTATATTCTTTCATGCATTTCCGAGTGGGAACCTATCTTATTTTGTACATACAAACTGCCAAAACTTTTATATTAAGCAAATATTGTTACGACCTGACGCAAAAAACAGGACGGTCCGGCATCCTCTTAATAATA
>NW_021852808.1:216302-216908 GCF_003651465.1 Formica exsecta | reverse complement strand
AGCAAGATATTTCTAAGTTCCGAGGGGGATATGAAAATATTTCGGAGCCTCTTTTTCTCTATTCTCTCGATTACTATCTTTTTTGCTTCCATTTTATTCAAAAATATTAAAATAATAAATATATAATAATTACGGTATCTCTCTTAGTCTGACTCCTCCCCTTCGACCTGTCCGGCATGGATAACCCTATCGGTAACTATTAGCGTTTTCGAATAAAGCAAATTTGATCGTTTTGAAAGCGATTAAATCCAATTTATCATGAATATATGTTTGACCAAATAAGTTTTAAGAGAATCTGATTAATATGAATATATGATACATTAATAATATAACTAATATAAAGTACATCTCCCGTTTTTGTTGCTATTTTGGCTTTAAAGCGCAAGATTCTTTGCTCTAATTAATTAATGAAACGCTCACTTGAAGTATTTCCTTGATTAATCTAATAATTTAAGTACCCCTAATAATCAAGACGAAATATATGATGTCATTAATCGGTCTCAGAACGATCAAACTTGCTTCACTTGAAAACGTTATATGTTACCGCCGGCATAGCTCTTAGGTTCATTAGAGTACTCAAACCTCCTCACCCGGCAAATGCCTTCG
>NW_021852808.1:215858-216167 GCF_003651465.1 Formica exsecta | reverse complement strand
AACATTAAACGATTAATGTATCACGGAGCTTATCGTTATATTAATTATTCAATTTTGCGATTCGATCGTTTTACAGCACGTTCTTAATCCAAATTATATCTAGATCGTCGAAAAGTCAAATGATATAGCATTGTGGACAAAATATATTTGGCTCTATGTGTTGTTAAAGATATAATTATTGTTCGTAAAGATCGCAACGAAACAAATTTATAATTTGGTTTTTTATTACTTTAATTCTTATTTGATTAAATGAATAAATTACAAAATATGTGATTCGAGATCTATCATCGCGATATATATATAGTTACA
>NW_021852808.1:213157-215816 GCF_003651465.1 Formica exsecta | reverse complement strand
AAATATGTGATTCAAGATCTATCATCGCGATATATATATGTAGTTACATATTATTTAGAAATGTTAATTAATTATTAATTATATTATAATAGTTAATAATTTCCCGATACTGACCGCGATTGCGTTTAGAAAAGGAATTTTAAATATTTTAAAGGTAAATTTTTTCGCAATTTCGGTATTTTATTTAGAGTTCTGGATAGAATCCCACGAGATATAAAAGAAACTCTTAATATTCTTACGCTCCAATATTACAAGAGATATCGCAATTATTTAATCATTTTTTTTAATCATTATTATTATTTATAAAAACTAAATAGCGCATTTTATAATATTTTATATATAACACACATACATATAATATTCTAATAATATGCCGTGAGCAGTTCTCATTGAAATATCCACTTTTAAAAAGGTGTGTTAAATTGATACTTGCAAGTATCGTTACTTCTTTTCTGATGCTGATTGGTTATCTCGACATTGCGCTGTGCATTACTTTATATCAATAAAAGCCTGTCATAACTGTCATAACTGTCATGAGCGACGTATTTGACAGTTCAAATATTAAATGTATGTGTAATTTTTATTTAATTTATTTTGAAAAAAACGGAGGACTAGAGTTATGTGTGTAGATAATTATACACACATACATACAAAATAAATGGCGCGCTTATAGTGTTCCAGTATAATAAAAAATTGAAAAAAATGAGAGATGTAACGTAACATAAATTATCTGCTTTAATATTCATTTTATATGCTGTATATACTGAAATCTTTAATCAGGTCAGTTTTGTCGCTTTTGCTGAAAATATTGAACACTAATCTGACGTTTATCAGTTGCTGCGGGTATCGAAATCTAGTTAATAAAGAAAGTCGATATTTTACGATCTGACGCGCTCTTTCTCAATCACACAAGATTTGCGTTGCATAAACCTGCTGATGAAAATGAAGCGCGCAAAATAGGATAAGCTTTTTTGGGAATAATGTTAATGAAAAAGTTGCATTTAAAAATTGAGTGCTCGTAAACGCAGGATTTCGCGTGTATTTAAATTATTAATTATAAGGAAAATTTTTCTTTTACACAATATTACTATACTTTTTTTTTTTTCTTACAAATCATCTACTTTATCGATAACGTTAAACATATCATAATTTTCGAAAAGAGCGAATATACTCGCGCGACGAGAGCTTTATCGGACATCTTCCGGATCTAGATTCGGGTGACACAGCGTCGCAGAATCAACGATGGCAGGAATAGGGATTCCGACGCGAGACTTTTGCAAGACCGGAGGACTCAGCGGCAGGATGATAGGGACGCAGAAAACACGCGAGCGTAAACACTGACTTAAATCACCGTGCACGCCTCGCCTCGGGGTAGGATGGTGACGCGCGGTGTGTGTGTCGAAGGATACCAAA
Source organism: Formica exsecta (assembly GCF_003651465.1). Classification (NCBI taxonomy): domain Eukaryota; kingdom Metazoa; phylum Arthropoda; class Insecta; order Hymenoptera; family Formicidae; genus Formica; species Formica exsecta. Next base: position 214,403 of record NW_021852808.1, on the reverse strand, counting down.
CCCTCCCTTGGTCCCTATCTCCCTCTTTCCTCCCTCCGTCGCCTCTTCGGCGAACGTGGTGGAATGATGAGGTGTCGTGCTCGGATAGAGAGAGAGGGCTTTCCGGACCCGCTATCCCATCTGATTCCGTAATCCATTCCGGATACCTACGGCATCCTCCTTACTTCCTTCGGCATTCTGCCACCACCCTCGTTCCCCGCTACGGCCACGTCGTTCTTCCCCACCTCACGTTCTTCCTTCCTTCTTCTTTCTCCCGTTGGCATCCCATCGCCAGGACACGACACGACACGAGACGAGAGAGGCGACGACATCAGTCTCCTGTGTCTTCGCCACGTCCGGGCCCAGCAGATTCCCCGAAGAAATTCCTCGGCTCGATTCGCTCGCGCGTCCAATACAAATACTGTCCGCGTTCGACGCGCGACCCGCACTCGCCTTTTCTCCGGAGAGAGAGCGTCGCGCGAAGGTAACGTGGGGAATCTGCGAAATTCAAATATTCCGCCGAGAGAAAAAGGGAGAGAAAGAAAAAGAATGCCTGCGAAAGATCGTGGGAAGGAGGACGAGTCATTTATTCCGTGCTTTCCGGATGAATCTCTGCTTCGAGCATCTAAAACAGATAGTTGCACAAACGGTTACAATACAAGGGAAGTTCAGCAATGCGTAAATTCAAAAGATTTCAAACTCGGCGAGAATGCAAAGTAGTTTGTTTCGAATACGCGAAACTATTTTTACGGTTAAGAATTAGGTTTATAGGAGAGATAAAATAACCGTAATCTCTCTTATAACGTCTTATATACCACAAATCTGACTACAAAGATACAGTCAAGCTGCATCGCGGATATTAAAAGACAAATTATTTCGGAATGTGCAGGAGACGCACTGTAATAAGAGAATATCTGAAGAATTTTCCGTTCTATAGTATGAAATTATGTGAAGCTATCCGAAGACGTTCTAACGTCATGTATGGCAATTTGTGCTCAATATGTAATCCCCTCATACTCTCTTTCGTACAAATATGCAGGGCGCATACTTTAAAGAAGTATATACATAAAATAACCGAGATTACACATAGAATGTCACTACACAGACGTGTATCGAGCCATCTTTCACATATGGAAAATCTCTCTTTGCTAGATAAAAATGGAGTTCAAGTTAACGGGAAGAGAGAATACTGAGAGGGGACATGAAAGTAATGGAGCGATACATTTCTCGTACATTCGATATAAAAGATGGAGAAACTAGAAGAGCG
>NW_021852808.1:200730-213132 GCF_003651465.1 Formica exsecta | reverse complement strand
AGAGCGGCGGAGCGTTTGAACGATCGAGAGGAGACGTTTGCGATATCGGCGGCGCTAATGTCTTTTCTCGACGAGATCGTATCGAGGACGTATGAAAATAGGGGAGATCGACCGGGATGAATATGTTTCGCGGTGCATACCGTTTATCGATCATTGTCGTCGCCTGCCAAGCTAAATGTGTGGCGCATTTCGCGCCGCAAGCTAGTTTAATATCCGCAACTGTGTGGACTCGCTTCGCACGCGGCTATTAAGGTAATGCTATTTAAACGCGGTAAATTGTTCTCGCGCGCGATTATAAAGAATAATGCCGACTGCGGAAAGTAATATACGATTACGAAAGGAATGCCAAGCGTTTTATAATCGCGCCTCGCCAAGTTTATCCAGTTACCTTGTGCAATACGCGCCTCGCCAAATTTATCCAGTTACCTTGTGCAATATTGCTCTGCTGATCTCAATATAAGAGAGAATAAGTATAATATGAGTGTCCCAAAATTAAACCGACGAACTTCAGATAGTTATAAAAAACATCAAAACAAACCAATTTTGTTAACTAACCCGTGTCTACAAATAAGCCGTTTTGGAGAATCAAAGACTAACAAGAATAAAAATCTTTGAAAAAAATTATTTTTTCAAAATTTTATTAATGTGATTAAATAGAGATGTTTTTACCATGAAACTGTTATATAAAATATTTTTTGATATCTTGAATAATTTTCGAGATATATCGAAAAAAACAAAAAGCCGCTCTACATAAAGGGGTGATTCCACCCCTTAGAATTGTTTTTAGGCCGCAACTGGAAATTTCTAAATTCATCTATTTACCCCTCCCCTCCTCCTCCTACATCTGTGTAAAATTTCTTTAAAATCAGAATTTTCGAGTTTGCGAGGTTCCTCTGTTAGTCTTTGATTCTCTAGTACCAAAACGACACATTTGCGGACACGAGTTTATTGACAAAATTGGTTTGTTTTACTGTCCTTTATAATCACCCAAAGTTTGTCGGGCTAATTCTGGGATACTCTGTATAAATATTACAATATCTGAATAAAATAAGTCAAAGAGAGAGAGAGAGAGAGAGAGAGGTAAGGGAAGTTATCATAACGATTACTCGATACATTCTTTCTAATTTCGGAATTTTATAAAAGTCATTATGAATCACGCAAGATTATGTCTTTCAACCTTTTTAGATAAAAACAATTTTAAAGTAAAATGGAATCGCGCGCGTAGCAATAACAATATTATCATAAAAATCGTAACAATAATAATATTATCATAAAAATTCTTATCGTTAATCAATTGATTAATCCTATATATATCGGCGTGATAAAACAAAATGAAAATTCCACGCTTCCAATACATGATAGCGAGATGTTCCTCGTTGCGAAATAAATCGCTGCAATTTGCAGGACGTCACTACGGTGACGCAAAATTGCTTTTCTCACCTCTTTGCTCGGCGACGCGGTAAAAGTTAAGTATCTCATCGGCTTAGTCACCCGGCTATATACGCTCGCGCGTCGTTCGTCGCATCTTGCGGAACTTTCACGAAGATCAAAGCACGCGGGGACGGGAAGCGAACGCCGGAACTGCATCGCGCGCGACGGATACTTCGAGCGAACTTCCGGATGTAGGAGATATTCCATCCTTTCTCGGCTGACTGGTTTGCTGGCCGGGTAAACTTCCGAGAGCCGCGAGGAAGAGAGGAGAGTTTACAATCGACTTTCGGTCGCATTCTAATGATATACCACAATTGTCGAAAGAATTCAAATAACATTTGAAGAGATCGTTATTTATTTTTTCATCAAAATAATGAAAATCAATTTTTAAACAAATTCTTTTAGATTTCTTAGAGAAAATAAATTATGCCATACGTTTAAGATGCATCTGTGCTTGTTTCCGGTAACAAAATAAAAAAATGATCTTTTTAAAAACAACTACTTTCACTTGTCCACATTTTCCATAGCATTCCAAAAATCCACTTTTTATTAATTAATAAAAACAGTTTTTCTCTGATTTTGTAAAAATTGGAAACGGCAATATATGGATGCAATTATGTTTAGCATATAATATAAATTTTACATAAAACATATCATTATTAATCAGTTTTTACTTAAGTCTGCATTTTATAAAAATCTTATATTGCTGAATTTATATTTGGTATTTTATGAAAATTTTTGCTTCTTGTGCAACGAGTCTGTAGAAAAGTTCGCAGTTAAAGATAAAAAATCGCAAAACAAGTAGTTTAAAAAAAAAAATCAATACTTCAAAAAGCATAACGTACGAATAGAATTGTTTAACTTCCAAGCGTAAACAAAAATATCGCGACAAACGCTAATCCGTAACGCTTCGGGACACGGGATGCCAGATAACCACACACGTGAAAAACGCAAACGCTCACGAAGGTACAATAGCGCGGCCGTAGAAGAGGGATAGCGGTAGGGATAGCGAAAAGCTGGGGTAACATTTGCCGAGTACCGGATACTGGAAGCGCGTTGTTCGACGCGGACGAAGATTACGGTCGCGCGGCAATTGCGTACAACTGCAACTGCATTGTGGATGTCGCGCAGCTAACAGAGCATCGGAAAGTAGCTCGCGAAACAGTAATTTGTGTGACCGGAAAGCATGCTGAGTCGCTAGACGGACAGAGAGAAATATGCCGTGAAGGGATAGAAAGTTCAAGTAACAACCGAAGGTTGCGAAGGAGGAAATCGAGGGTGTGACTGAGAAAAATTAGCTATGAGGAACAAGAACGGGGGCGAGTAAAACGGAAAAGTAAAAGGGATAGGAATGAAAAAGGGAGTGTGAGTATAGTGGAAGGAATTTTGCAGAAATGAAAAAAAAAACAAAGAGATATAGACGGAGAATATATAGGGTGATTTGTAATAAATATATAATAAATATTTTGGTTTGTAATAAATAATAGCATAATTATTAACTGCGACAAATTTAAAAATGTCTTCCAAAACTATTATCTAAGCGATGGATTTATACTCATATTTGATTTACAAATCGAAATAAATAAGATTACGTCGTCTCTTAATGATATTTTTGCATTACTCAAATTTATATAATAATAAAAAATGTAGAGATCCATTATTTTTAAAATTATGACTATATACATTTTTATTTTTTATATAATATTAAGCCAAGATATATACAAGAGACATTATAAAATCAACCAACCGTTATCATAAACTTAAAAGTAGAATTATCTTATTTATCATCGAAGCATTTACAGCGAAGCATATTCGCTTTTTAAAAAGCCTGCAATTATCTCATACAAGCCACCCTATATAATGGGAAAGCCAAAGGCATCAAAGCAGCGGAGAAAAAAGACGAGGTGGAAAACCGGGGTTGAAAGTAAAAGAGAGAGAGAGAAAGAGACGAAGGATTGAAAAAGTAGGCAAAGCGATTGTAGGCGAGACGAGCGTAGGGGGAGGAGGACGAAGAGTAAGGGGATTTGCCGTCTGCGCGGGGGTGGTTAGCGGCATCCCGGCTCGCATTCCAAGCAGACTCGGTGAACCGGGTTCATTATTTTCTCGTTATAAGTTTCTACAACTCCGGCTTGTTGTCGTAATGCTGTTAACGCGGACGCGCCGCGAATTGTTAAAGAGGCGAACGATCGGCGCACGTATATACCCGGCGGCTTCCTTGAGCCTTGAGCCGCGTCGTCACGCGTCACCCCCTTCGTCACCGCCGCCGATCCCCGTTACATCTCGACGAGTCGCCGTCTCATGCGTTTCTTTTCGTCGGCTTCGTTTATTAACCCCGGTACGTTCCCTCCGGTACCTTCTCAGTCCTTTGGCCCCAAAGCTTCACCTAAAGAATAAGTAGTATTCGCGATGTTTGTGTGATCTGCATTCGGCTTTCAGATTCCGTTCTCTAGCTAATATCGCTTCATTGTGTTTGTTACAGCGGCATTTTTTATATTTTGTATATATATATACAAAGAAGAAATGCCGCTGTAACAAATACAATGAAGCGATATTAGCTAGAGAACGGAATCTGAAAGCCGAATGCAGATCACACAATATATATATATGAAAAACAAAATTCTCTCTCTGAAGTGCAAAATATTTTATTCCGATGTTAGCTCAACGTGCCTTGTATAGTTTCTTTGTCGTACGTATACTTTTCGAGATATTGACACTGTAGATTTTATATTGTCTCACATGTTTCAAATTATGTGTTGCACATGTCAAAATGAGCCATCATTAGTTATTAAACTATAACCTTTTTCATCGACATTTTTTCCAAATTATTTTTACTCATCGCAGTTTTTACAGCACAAAACTGATGTTGTCTACATTAAATATGTTTGGATCTGCAAATTTGGTACGTGAAAATTAAACGCGGGGTATAACGCGCCGTTCAATTATTTTCTATGCAAAAAAGTTGATATCAAAAACGTATCGGTTCGCATTTTACTTTCTATTATCTGTACTCTTTGTTATAGAAAGCAAAACGAGACAAGAAAAACAAATCGTTGTTGAAGAAACGATTTTCAAAGCTATGATTGTGCAGCCACCGTGATCACTAAGTTTGTATTCTGCTTTTTTTCTGTTCCATTAAAACAAAAGATACGATTGAGTAATGTGCGTCTCTTTGTACAATGAGTATTTGTTTTAAATCGGGAAATTATAATCAAAATATCCCCGCATGCTAGTTATTCGAGTGCGTGCTTCTTATATCAATAATTCTTCTTATCTGTTCTATCTTTCCATACATTTCTTATAATTTTTCATATATCAAAAAACATTTACATTTTGTCTAAAACGGTGGAAGTCAAAATGTGATAATTATTGTCACATTAAATATTCCACTTGCACAAGAGTGAAATTACAGTAATGAATTAAAGTGATAATAATTACATATTGTTATGTTAATATCCATATTATAATAATTAATTTGCATAATTATCATGTAAATAAAAATCTGAAAAATACGAATATATGTGTGTGTTTAGAAGATAGAGAATATTGTTATTCTTTAAAGAGACACTTATTATTTACTCTTATATTAATGCAAAATATTAAAAACATGTTTATATTATTTATAATTAAAAAAGAAATTATAAAAAGCCAAAACAAAAAGTTTTCTCGTTTCGTTCCTTCTCTAAAAAGAACCTTCTAAAAAGAAAAAGGAAAAAGGAGAGAAAGAATATACAAAACAAATTATTATTACACATATTTATAAAAGAGTATAAAAATATTATTTCTCTCAATAATTTTCTTTTCCTGTATAAAATCTAAATGAAATGCATTATTACAGCATTTCCGGCTTTTATCAGCATAAATAATTGAGTGCATAAATAATTAAACTTGTGCACTTGTCCACATCAATAAAATTTTCAGAAACATTTTAGCGCAAATGCATTGCATTTAAATTGCCGTTGTTCAAATGATGGCGTAGATATAAAAACCTTCCTAAATACTTTCGAAACGTACTGCCGTTTAGGTGCAACTTTAAAAGCCTTCTATAAGACTATACGCTCCTCGAAGAAACAAGCAATCATCCGTATTGTCCCACCGGATAATTATCGTTCGCTATTCCTGTCGTGATTAACTAGACTTGAATGTCCATGACGGCCACGCATTTCCTCCTTCGCAAGTTTATTAATAATTATCTTTAAAAAATGCGATTATGTCACGGAAGAACGCAACTGAAAGGAGCTTTAAATACTTATTTATTTAACGACACGTTCGCCGCCTACAGTTAAGTTGATTTGTCCTTCAACTTTTTCCACAAGATTTTCCAACAAAACTTCATATTTTCTGAAAATATGAAGATATAAAGAAGATGTACCCAATGAGAGTTTTATTAAGATTTCGACATCAGTCAAACAAGAAGTATCGCAATCTAATGAAAACCGCGAGAGAGAACCAAAGTTCCCACGAGTCGATAAACGAACTTCATCCAAGTCGTGTTTGCAGAATTAACGGTGCGCCTTACTTTTAAAGCGCTTCATTAGCGGCACTGACAATGCTCGCCGCTCTATTTCTCTTTAATTCCATTTAATTAAATTCAGCATAAACATAACTTAATCTCTTTAAAAAGATCTATTTTATATCTTATATCAGTAAGATATAAATACCAAAACATTGATAAATTGAAATGTAATATTGTTTTTTGTTGGAGTCAAAATAATTATAAAATTAGTACTTTAGCCATGTCTATAAAAATGCATTTGCTGAACTACAATAAACAAAATGTACATGAGATATTATTATAAAAACAGGTTTTCTTTTTCTCTCTTTTTCTCTCTTTTCTATATGTATATATAAGAAATATTTACACACACGTAAAATATTCGCGTAAGATATTTTATATAAGATATTAAAAAAGATGCTAAAATAGCATGACATTCTTGAGCAATATGTATACACAACCTACTTATCCCTTAAGTAGCCGTGCACGTCAACCTCTTTTCCAAGCTGCATAATCTTGATTCACCCACTCGTTGCTCTTTTCAAGTTTTCTCCCCCCCCCCCTCCTTGCGTTTATTAATAAACGACCGGGTGCTTCTTCGTGTGCATCCTCGTATCAAGAGAATTGAGTCAAGCACGACTTGTCGAGAGAAACTTATTGTGATACTTACCTCATCGTCTCTTTACGGCGCCCTAAGGGATAATCGAGGAGCCACCCAGATTTGATGTATCGTATCTTTCTTTATTTCTTATCGAACGCGAAAGTACATTATATGATTTGGAAGAACAGACATATTCTTTTATGTTCGGCACTTTTCGAATGTGAAAAGCTTTTACATTCTCGACTCGATTTTCGATGTTTCCAAAACTCGCGTACAAGATTAATGTTTAAAGAATATTTTGCAAAGAAAATTATTTTTTAGCATATTTAAATATTGATCTTGTTAAATATAATCGGATAATGATATGTGCAACTTTTATTATCAAGTGGAAATTATATTTATTGTGTATATTAATGTGTTAAATTAAACGGTGTCAAACATTTTTGCATATGGTCGATGATATGATCTTGATGGTATAATCAAGATTGTGCGGCCAAAGTGAATTATGAAAATTGACCTGAAAATCTCACGCGAGATCGTTACACTCATACGTTATACATCGCTGCGTTTTACATTGTAACATTATAGACATTATGGGAATTATAAGCAGAGTCGATGAGCAGGGTTTATCACGACCAAACCGAGCTCGTAAAGTCGAGTGCAGGTAATGCCAGCGATAAAACGTGGTTGTATACATCCATCGCGATTAAAGCACATCCGCCGTAATATATATTAAGCAATCTCACTTTATTCAAGCGTTGTTAATACGTAGTAAATGACGGTTGCGTAGTATGTAGAATAAAAAATTACAAATTTGCGAGAATGTGACGATACCTACTTTTCGATAGATTCGAGTTAATCCACAATCGCTTCGTAATTAAAAGGAAATTGTAGCAGTTGTATCATTGCTGGCTATCGTTCTTATAAATAAAAGTCGATGAATGTATTTATATTTAAACATCGATATTTTTTATTACGTAATTGGTGTGAAAACGATATATCGGATTGAGAGAGAGAGAGAGAGAGAGAGAGGAATGCTTTCGCCATAACGAATACACTCGTAGTGAAATCGATTTGATAATCCGCGGTCCCTGGACGATCGCGCGGTATCCGCGAGAGAACGTAACCAGTCGTCAGACGTCAAAAGCAAAGCGCAATTATCAACAGAGAGCCTTCCCCCCTCCCACCTCCCTGACAGCATCCACCGCGATATTGCCGCAAGCCGGATATACCTTTTCTACTGGGTGTGTCTGACCAATCACGCTTCTTTCCACTGACCAAGTACGCGCTCTATCTTCACGAAACGATAATATTTCGCGATCGTAATCCAATTAAAAAAGAGTGATACTCTACGATAATAAAAGAAAGCATAAATAAATAGAATATTTTTTTGGCGCTCTAGAAAAATATATAATTCTCTATTAAATTTTTATTATTTTGATAAAAGTACAACTAAAAAATATGAGTGTAAATTACGTAGGTATAAATATTAAACCATTTGCAATCCCAACAAACAAATATATATTTTATATTATATATAGTATATTATTTGCTGGTTGCAACGGTTTAATATTTATAACTACGTGATTTATACTCATATTTTTATAGTTAAATAATATTTTCATTATTAGATGCTCTCGAAAATTGTTTAAGTATCACGACCTTTCAATATTCTTCTTAATTATTCGCACGGCATGAAACTTTAATTGAACTGGCTGCGGACACCCTATATGCGGATACGCTTCCTGTAATACGACGCATATAATATATACGGCGTGCACGCGAGCCACGTCCGTATACGTAGACAACCAGCGCGATGTACAACGGTGTCTACGGTTTAAACTTGTCAGCGGCAGATATTGCCGCTCCGCGGAGAGAGAGCCGTCCGCTCTTCATCCGATAAATAAACTTCGTGTTCGCTTTACATCGCTGAATACGGGATCGTCTGCATTAGCCTACACACTTATATCTTTTCATTTCGTACGTCTAGACCTCCTCCAAAGAATTTCGTTCAAAATTACGATAAGGTGGAACAATAATAATAATAATCAGTCACTCGATTGTCAGTTACAAGTTGGCCTACTTTTAGCAGTGCAATTTTAATACCTGTTTGACATCATAAACATAGCTATATATTGGATTATTTATTTGCGTAATATAAATACCTAAGATAAGTAAAAAAGAATTAATCAAATAGTTTGAAAGCATATGTTGTGTGTCATATGATTTTACTTTGTTGAGATACAAAAGAAATATGAATTATTATCATTCTGCAACAGTTTACATGAGAGATACTTGCACAATCTAAAATATAATAATTTTGCAAAAATTGGATGCACTGAGATTACATAAAAAGAACAACAAAAAATTGTAACTTTGTCGAATACTCAAATGGAATTCAAGTTCTTTATATTAATAAACACACACAACCTGATATCTTTTTCACTAAAATTTCATGATACGCTTTCTCGCTCGCTTTAGTTACTTGTCTTAACTAATAATAAAAGAAACAATAGCGAACAAAAGACAAGATTACCCGACAGTTTCTTCAGCTGATAACGCGACGATGTAAGCGTTGGACGCCGCTCGATGGTACCGTCGTACATGCATGCATAATTGTAAGATACGGAAGCGAGTAGCTAATGTCTAAACTCCGAAAAGTCGAAATACTCCCAGCACGGCGAGTGGAGAAACCGTGAAAGGCTTGCCGGCAGAAAGCTTTCGTATAGTGAGGTCGAAAGCGCGACAAAGAGGAGAATCCCGTAGGCGTTGCGCGTTATGTCCCGCGGGAAGAATGAGCGCGTTAACTTTCGATGTGGAGCAATTTAAGTTTGTAACAAGCGTGGCGTGCGACCGCGAGATCGCGAGGTGGAGAGACCGCAGGATAAAAGAGGCAGGATAAGGAAGATGGAAGGAAGGAGCGAGAGAATGGCAGGACGGGTGAGGAGGGGAGGGCGAATTGACCGTAGCGGGGGTGGCAACTTTCCTCATGAATTAATTTCGCGACGGAATCGTTTGTATACTACATTAACTTTTAATTTGCTAAACGTCTCTCTCGCCCCTCTCTCCGTCATCACCGCGCGGTATTTATATATCGATCCTCTCTTTCCACACTCCCTCCCCTTTCATCCCTTCTCTGCTCGCTCTTCCTTCTTCCTTAACTCGCGTTACATTAATGGACCGCCGCGGGAACGCGGTTGTCCCTGACGGCGGGCTTATTGCCTCTTTCGTCTCTTCGCTAGTGCTCCTTCTATTTCTTATACACGGTAAGGCGTACCTCGTCCTTCTTTCCGGCGGCTTGAAACCCCTCCCGGGTATACTTCCGGATCGCCCGCTCTGGGCTTACCGGAAATTTAACAAGATCCAGGAACGTATTTATAGCGTTTTTGAATGAAGCAGGTTTGATCGCTCTGAGAGCGATTAAATCTAATTTGCCATGAACATATGTTCGACTGTAAATGGATTTTGAATCTGATTAATATAAATAATCCATTAATGATATAAATAATATAAAGTTCTGATTGACGCTATTTTGGCTTTAAAGCACAAAATTATTTGCTCTGGTTAATCAATCAAACGCTTACTTGAAGTATTTCATTGATTAATTTAATAATTCAAGTACTAGTAATCCAAAACGAAATTTATGACGTCATTAATCGATCTCAGAACGACCAAACGTGCTTCGCTTGAAAACACTATTATCTTTTTCTTTCCTGAGGAAAAGAGAGCTGATTTTGTCGATTTCAAACGATTGTGTCCCTCTTTAGATGTAATATATGAATTTGGCGCAAAATTTTCTCATCTTAACTTACTTTCACGATATAACGCGCTTATGTGTGATATATGAAAAGCTTTTAACATCAATAATTTTAGTACATTTTATAAAAAATCCAAGTTGAAAATTTTAGTCTTTTACGCTTCTGTAATCTTGATTACTGAACAAGTCTTATTTACAATTGTGCAAACAAGACTTTCCTTTGAATAATAAGTATCTCCCATTTTTCGTCCTTTACTGCATCTAGTAATCTTAACGTCTCGAAAGTTTACCGTCGAAATAACACAAACAAAGTGCGAACGCGGCTTATTTGCCGAGCTAATAAGTCTCGAAAGGGAGTCAGCGCCCTTGAAGCCGTTGCGCAAATATTACTGCGAGGGGCGCGACGTTCTGAAGGCGCATAAAAAATTTCTAGCTTGGCATTCTCTCCGCGTTGCATTCCGGGGAGAATAATCGATATCAAGAAAAAAGGATCGACGATACTCGAGGTAATACGAGGAAGAGACTCGTTTTCGTAATAAAATCACTTGTTGGATTTCCGGCGATCTTACAATTGAGCTTCTGATTTATGTTTTTGAACCGTCTTCGCGCGCTCCGATATGGTATATAGACGGAAAAGCGGAAAATATATTGCCGCCTTTTTCCCCAACTATACCGTATTGGATGCGCGGCACGTCACTTTGAAACTTTTGCCTATTCACTCTCATAACTTTCGGACGCACGCACAGCATTTTTGTATGAGTAATAAATTAGAGTTCTTTGTAGAACTGTAACATACATTTTTTTCTACTTTAAAAATTCAAATTTAAGATATTTTATAATAAAAAAGAGTGTTCTTATATAACTGATTTCTCAATAAATATAATTTTTTTAATTTTTAAAACAAAAAGAAGTTATAAAATTCATATTTATTCTCATAACTTCTTTCTCATAAAAATTCTTTTATTATTGCATCTTATACTGATAATAAAAAAACAATTCGATGCAAAAAATATTATTTGATATATATTTGATGCAAACAATTTAATTAAAGTATATATATTTTTTTACGTAAAAATTGATTTTCTATATGCGTTGTACGCGAAATTTCATCTCGAGGGCTGCGCAGAAAATGATGAAACGCGCCGGCCAAATCCGAGGAAAGCGCATTATTCTTTCGGGGGTCTCGCGCGCGTCCAACTATTCCTGACCATAATTACGCGCATCCGTGACCTATTCCGTTCGTATACTTCGCGCGCACACTTCCGCCGCCGACAATTTCCGCCGCCCTCGTATAATTAACTCGAGCCAGCCCGTAATTCACCTCCCGTAATCCGTTTTTTTTTAAATAACACGTAATATCTTCGTCGAGCCTCCCCTTCGGTATTATCGAACCCGTCCTCCGTCCTTTGCCGCCCTGCGCCCTTTGCGAGACAGCGAAGAAGCGAGGGGGGGGGGGAGGAAGGATCGAGGTGCTCGGATTAAAACAATTACCGGCCGCAGAATGAGAAAAAGCGAAAGTTATAAAGCGTCGGCGCAACCCCTGCAGGTTTACCATCTCCCTTCTCTTCCATCCCGACCGTTTGACTATCCACAGTATATACGTGCGAGAGGTTGTTGCTTTATCTATCTACTCTCGTACGAATTGCTACCTCTACTGGCGCGACGGCGCCCCCATCCAACCTCCACGCTACCGAGGGTCGCTTAGCGCGCAATATAACCGACCGCAATAGCATAACTATGATATATACGCACAATTTGGAGTAATTTCGTTAAAACAGAATAATGTTGGCTCGAGGAGATAACGCCGCTGATGTGGGCCGGAAAAGGAGAGTAGAGGTTCGTTTGCACGGCTTCGTTGGATGCGATATATAGCAGGATCCAAATATTCCGCTCCGTGACATGTCACGGACATGAAAGTGAATTGCAATCAACTTAAAAGAAGTACGATATTTTTGGAAAGATATCTTTGGAAAAAGATCTGTATAAAGTATTTAACCCATTATCTAAAATATCTAAGTAGCAGGAATTATACAACATTTATATATTCGTATTTTGAGAGTATTCTTGCATTTTCTGAAGAATTTTTATTATTAGTAATATTTAAAATAATTTAAAATAATT
>NW_021852808.1:180819-200532 GCF_003651465.1 Formica exsecta | reverse complement strand
GAAGCGAGGGGGGGGGGGAGGAAGGATCGAGGTGCTCGGATTAAAACAATTACCGGCCGCAGAATGAGAAAAAGCGAAAGTTATAAAGCGTCGGCGCAACCCCTGCAGGTTTACCATCTCCCTTCTCTTCCATCCCGACCGTTTGACTATCCACAGTATATACGTGCGAGAGGTTGTTGCTTTATCTATCTACTCTCGTACGAATTGCTACCTCTACTGGCGCGACGGCGCCCCCATCCAACCTCCACGCTACCGAGGGTCGCTTAGCGCGCAATATAACCGACCGCAATAGCATAACTATGATATATACGCACAATTTGGAGTAATTTCGTTAAAACAGAATAATGTTGGCTCGAGGAGATAACGCCGCTGATGTGGGCCGGAAAAGGAGAGTAGAGGTTCGTTTGCACGGCTTCGTTGGATGCGATATATAGCAGGATCCAAATATTCCGCTCCGTGACATGTCACGGACATGAAAGTGAATTGCAATAAACTTAAAAGAAGTACGATATTTTTAAATATATATAGAAGATTATATAAAATATAGTATTTCGCGTCGTATAGTATAGTCTATAGTATATCGTTATAATACGTAAAATATTTCGACATCAAAGTAATAATAACATGATGTTTGGTTTTTGCGACGTATAGCGCGCTAATGTTTACATGTTTCGACTCTGTTATCATTCGCGTGACGACACAAGCAGAAAAGTAGTGATGCGAGACGCTCCGATGAATTCCTTTCTAAACGCGATCGCTAGTATCGGGAAATTATTTGTTATAATAATATAATGATTAATTAACATTTATAATCCTGGATGCACGATTCAATTTTTATCTTATCTAATATCAAAGCTATACATTTAATAGCATTATTTTTCGAATCATAATTACATTTTCACATTACGTTATTAATTTATTTGATTAGAAGTTACTGATTTCATATATTAAAAATTATATATATCATCAGATTAGATTTTTATATTTATTTATGCTTCGATTTTCTTTCTCAGTGAGTCGTTAAAACGAATAGCCAAAGCTTTAACGCAATGGCATCTCTTTAATCCTTACGTTAATTAGTGGTTGCATTTATATACTCATTACTTATTATGGCATTATTCATATATCTATATTTACATAGTCTTTTTCATTTGCACAAGAGAATATCCATCTCCAGTCAGCGGTCATTGACAGTCTTTCCATGCGTTTATTACGAATGCATTTGTATCACGGACAAATTCCGCCACCGGTAGGTAATGTTCCGTACGGTCAGAAATAAATTAATAGCGCCAAATCGATACGTCGCGCTTGTTGCCGTTGATTGATGAGGGGTACGGCCGCGTTAAATAACAAATAACCGACGTTCATTCGCGGTGTAACATTCGGCGCAAGTCGCGAGCTGCGGCGGATTTCGAGAGTATGGATTCTCTTCGTATGGCTAATGAGTTTAGAATCTGGGCTACTCGGTCGCGATTATCGATCACGTGTCAAACTGCCATTTGTAGATCGACGTAAAATTGAGGGACGACGCTTGTGTTAGTTTGACACGCTTCGTTAAAAAGATTTGCTGAAGAACATTGATGTAATAAATCGTATCTACATATGTCTAACATTATGATAATAATTAATAATTTTATGTTACTAAGGATTTTATTGGGAAATCATCCTTTTCTATGACTTTTATCTACAATCTTTCAATAAATCTTTCAATATTTAAAGAAGCGAGGGGGGGGGGGAGGAAGGATCGAGGTGCTCGGATTAAAACAATTACCGGCCGCAGAATGAGAAAAAGCGAAAGTTATAAAGCGTCGGCGCAACCCCTGCAGGTTTACCATCTCCCTTCTCTTCCATCCCGACCGTTTGACTATCCACAGTATATACGTGCGAGAGGTTGTTGCTTTATCTATCTACTCTCGTACGAATTGCTACCTCTACTGGCGCGACGGCGCCCCCATCCAACCTCCACGCTACCGAGGGTCGCTTAGCGCGCAATATAACCGACCGCAATAGCATAACTATGATATATACGCACAATTTGGAGTAATTTCGTTAAAACAGAATAATGTTGGCTCGAGGAGATAACGCCGCTGATGTGGGCCGGAAAAGGAGAGTAGAGGTTCGTTTGCACGGCTTCGTTGGATGCGATATATAGCAGGATCCAAATATTCCGCTCCGTGACATGTCACGGACATGAAAGTGAATTGCAATCAACTTAAAAGAAGTACGATATTTTTGGAAAGATATCTTTGGAAAAAGATCTGTATAAAGTATTTAACCCATTATCTAAAATATCTAAGTAGCAGGAATTATACAACATTTATATATTCGTATTTTGAGAATATTCTTGCATTTTCTGAAATCGTATCTACATATGTCTAACATTATGATAATAATTAATAATTTTATGTTACTAAGGATTTTATTGGGAAATCATCCTTTTCTATGACTTTTATCTACAATCTTTCAATAAATCTTTCAATATTTAAAGAGATGTCATTTACTTTTTAGAAACAAAAGCCTTATTTTAAGGAGAGTCTTTTATGTTTGTTTTAATTATTTTAAAAAATAGAGATTAAATATTATTTAGGAAATTAGTATCTTTTCGAAATTTTTACGCGGTTTCTTGAGATCAGATCTTGAACGGCGTTACGACAATGCCGTTGAAGAAAGCGTATCAAGGAAAACGGATTTTCCGTTTGCCGCGGTCACCTCATGGTGCGGCATGCGCGTCTCCCTGAAGACATCCTATGTTCCGTGTTCTCCACCATAAACCCACCACTGCCGTGGCGGTGCCTGTAGCCGAGCGCCGTAATAATACGTAATATCTTTACTGTTTTAGGCAGCCGCTCGCGTTATTCGGATGCCGCGCGTGCCTCGGAAGTTTAATTTCGAATCGTATTATATCCGGTGCGCGCGCTACAGGCACGAGCTACGGAGCAGGAGAGAGTCAAATCGAGAGAGAAGGAGAGAGGAAGAGAAATTGAGATGGGGGTATAAAAGAGAAGGATCCTCTA
Organism: Formica exsecta; assembly: GCF_003651465.1. Lineage (NCBI taxonomy): Eukaryota > Metazoa > Arthropoda > Insecta > Hymenoptera > Formicidae > Formica > Formica exsecta. The sequence continues at coordinate 197,518 of NW_021852808.1, read as the reverse complement.
GGATAGAGGAGCAAAGCGGGCAAGGAAGCCGAGGAGAAGAGGAAGAAGCGAGGAGGTCGGAGGATTTGCAGTCGAGCAAGTAGTCAGGCGAGCAGCCAGTCGGCCAACCCCCTCGGAACATCGAGGGGGTGCACGGGTGAGCAGGAAGACGGATAGATCGAGGGAGGTAGAAGGAAGACAGAGCGAAAACGGGAAAGAGGGAGAAAGGGAGACGAGCGGTCCAGACCACGTCTGTGGAAACCGTTCATCGAGAGGGCTGGAAAGGGATAAGGGATCCGGGTAGGGTTAGTGGTATGGTCGACGGGGAAACGCTGAGACGAGGCCGCAACTCCAGAGGTACCAGCACGCTGCTGTACATCGGAAGCGGGGAATAGTAGTGCGAGCGCGAAGGGATGCACTGTGAAAGGTATAGCGAGCCGGAGGAGAGAAAGATACAGGGAAGAAGATGGCCGCGAAGGAGGGAGGAAGTCGCTCGAGAAACTTGGGGAATAGCCGAGGTGTTCTCGGTTTTCACTTAGAAGGGCGCTAAATGTTGCGCGGCGCGCACGGATGGACGGGATTGCTGGTGGTTGGTTGAGAACTGCCGGATTCTCCAGCGGTATCATCATGGAACAACAACAATCTGACGATCTTACGCTTGTTTATTGGACTTAGAGCGTGGCTTTAAAAGTACGCGAAGCCGTGAATTGTCGCGAATATGCGAACGTTAACCGCAAAACTTTTGCATAAACTGTATAAAATGAAACGATTATTAGTTTGTTTATCATATAGAGCAAGTATCATATTTTGATCATTCTAGATAAAATGGAATGTTGATCACAACAACATTCTGTTGGCAGCAGTTTGAAGTAAAGAGCATAAAAGCATCTCCCTTTGAAACGATAGATATACGCTTATAATATACGTTTCCTTCTGATACATTATTGATTCTATCTTATCAAGAAGAGAGAAAAGAGGATTCTCTACTCTTACTTTGCGACGTAAAAGGGAACATGGTATAAATCGGGAGGGAAAAATAAAAACGATTGAAAACTCGGATACTAAAATAATGTCGAAGTTTACGACGCATATAACAGAAATTTAGATGGAGATCTTGTATGCAGGGAAAAAGAGATAGAGAGAGGAATTTTGCGACAAATTCTATTAATTACCATACGTTAATGTCCGGATGTCTCGCGCACGTTTGGAAAACAATACGAGATACGCGACATTTATAGTAGGCACTGCTAATGATGGCGCAAGAAATGCCGGCGGGTTTAATGCATGCACTTCCGCAGGAATGTTTAACGTAAGAACGACAAGCAACGCGATTAATGACAATAGTTGAGAAGAAGATACCATTGTGTTGGAGAAGTTTCCCGTTCTTGTAACCGTACTTGAAAACGATATTCCGCATGCTTTGACTGTTATGCATGGCTGAAACGATATCATGTGAGAATGTTTTATTAATATTTATTTTTAATAAGAATATAAATTTCTGATTAGCTTAGTAAAAAGAATTTAAAATGGATTTTGTTTAATTATATGTACCTTATTTTATAATACATATACGAGAGAGAGAGAACTAAAGTGTTAAAAATATAATGTATAAAAATATTTATAAAAATATTAATTATATATAGACATTTTTCTGTTTTTTTTTTTTTAATATCATTATACCTAATTATTAAAATATACCTAATTTTTATTTCTATTTAATTAATATTTTAATTAATATTTCTATAAGCAATATTATTCGTGCGCGCTTAAGCTATTTTTATCAAAATTTCGAATAATCAATAAAAAATAGTAATAATTCTTCTACATGAGAGTAACTTGAAACGCTGATCAACTCCTAAAATTTTATAAAATATAGTATTGTATGTAGTAAAAATGTACAATAAAAATATCTATAAATATACATTAATAGATAAAATATCTTACAAATTTTAATAATTATATATATTAGAACTATCAAAATATCAAGATTATAGAGGCTCATATAAAAGAACTTTCCGTATAATCACTCCGTATAATCAATCCGTATATTTCGTATAAGTCTGTGGAGCTTCCTCAAAACAAGGAGGGTGACGGTCAACAGCGCGTAGCAGAATCGCGTTGTTCAACAGGAATGATAAATAGGGGGAGAGGGGTGGAAAGGTCTGAGGATCCCAGTTTTATCCTAAAAGCAAACTAATGCAAATGAAAGGATGCATTGCGAAGAACAGAGTCGAAATATATAAACAGAAAAGTAAGCCGCAAAGGTGCCTTTTTTTTAGACACTTTGCAGCGCGAACAATGAACCTCTCTAATATGCAAATATTACAAAAAAAAAGAAAAAAATTTTGTCCGTAGATACTTTGACGATTTTTTAGCAAAATTTGCAAATTTAATGATATTATATTGTGTTTCATTAATATTTGCGCGTTTTCATGATGGAATTAATAATCATTGTCGGGAGATAAATGCGTCGAAGACCTTTACATTCTGCAACGTCTTGCAAAAGGAATTCTGTACATTGTAACATCTTCACATAACTTATATCTTAATTAACGCTCCCGCGTATATAATTCCATTACATGTTGATACGACCAATTGACTTTTAAACGACTCGATAACAAAACCATACAGACTCTCGCAATTCATTCAATCTCTTGAATTCGAGCAATAAAAGTAAAATACGCGATGAAAGGTGGAGTAGCGGCGGGACGTTAATAGACAATTTGAAAAGTATTCTCGAGGATGACACGCGACAAGACGACATTTGAATAATCCCACGAGGAAGAAGAGAGGACGACAAAGAATAGGGGGGGGAACGGAGAGACAGAGAGAGATTGAAAGCGAGACGAGGGAGTAAGAGAGAGAGGGAGAACCGCAATATGCCTCGACTGAAAATTGGGCGGCCGGGTTCACATCCCTGGATATGTCTAGCAGATAGTTTGTCCTTGACTGCTTAATTAATTTTACTCCCGCGCTCAGAAACGGACGGGGAATCGTGCTTTACGTACATCTTGTTTGAAGACCCGGCCCATAAATTTGTAGCCCGAGTGCTTCATGCCGCTGACAACGTAAATTCCGGCCCTCGTGCAAAATTGCGAAATTTGACTTCCGCCGAGGTTCCGTGTCTTCGTTTGGGCGAGACTTTGCGCGGTCGAACATTGAGAAAGCGATAGCCATTACTTTGTTACGGATAGAATACTCAAAGATAAAATAAACTTTGAATGTGTCGCGTTATCGCTCTTTATTTTAGCACAAATGAATTAATAAACATCGATGTCATGACATATAAATAATAGCATGAATTAATTTTGAACAGACGGATAATTACACTTTATTCTTTTGATTTAAACAATATTAAAAATAAATCGTGACAGCTCATAATTTTTAAAAAGTGTAAAAATGTCTTTTTCTCGAAAATTATATAGAGCAAAGAGAGATTAAATAATTTTTTAATGTGTACATATTTTAATTTTTAATGTACAATAGATGCGCGTGTATTTTAAACGTTAGTTAATTAATCGGATACTTTATGTTGAAATATTTTAGATGGAATAAAGAAAGAAAGTGGTAAAGGAAGATGAGATATTTTTAAAGTGTTAAGTCGTGTTAAGACGGATGGATTTATATGCGACAAATATTCATAAAGTTTATAGAATTATCAAGTTAATATCTTATTCTTGTAATATTGTCTCTTTTCCTTTTCTGTGACATTTGAACAATATCGACAATCGTGTCAGAAATTCTGATGCCGTAACTCGACATTCCAGAAAGCTAAAAGCTGCCGATCGAATTCGATTAATGTTCTTATAAATTAATGATGTAAGTGTCCGCGTTGTCTCTATTTTAGAAAAGAACTGTCTTTATTTCCAAACTTATAGAATAATATTTATAATTAACCATGATGTGAATTGACAGTTTCGATATTAAGATAAAATGATTAACGGATAGAGGAAATTGGAAATTCTATTTTATCCGATTTATCGAGCTTATATGCGATATATAAATCTGTGAATTCAACGTCTGTGTTTCAGATATAAATCTAATTATAATATAAGGCGTCTTCTTTAAAATTTATTTTTATACTTCTTTAAAATCTATTTTTATATTTGTTTGTGTGATATGTACAAGAAAGTATCTTAGAAATTGAGGATACGCTACCTTTCTGTCTTTATTTTTCTATAAGTTCAGATCATTAATAACTTAAGAGCGAAATCGTTTCACATTTTTTTTAATATTGAGTTCTAGATGAGAGAGAAAGTGACAGACGCTTTGTATATTCATTTATAGCGGGGGCACGTGTAATCCTGATTATCATGAATAACGTGCGCGGCGATTAAACACAAAACTGCCGGCAAAATTGTCTCGTGAATTAGACGCGATCGTCAGTTAATCACCGATACAATCACTGCCGCGACACTATGTATCTCTTCGAGTGCATTACTCACGTGTTTACTCGCGCGTTACATTCCGCCAGCATCATCCGTCGTTACTTCGCTATCAGCCACTTGACAAAAGTCCCGCGGAAGATTTACAGACGACCCCCTTAAAACCCACCCCCGTTCAACGGCCTGTACGTATTGCGAGCGCAGAGGTAGATGGCTGGAAATTATTTACACGCTCCCCGGTTGCACAATGGCTCGCCCAATACCAGGTCAGAGTGCATTAACGGTTCGTTCGTTTAAAGCGACCGAGCCGAACCAATATCGCAGAGAGCGCAACGCTTGCATGCCCGGCACCTATAGAGAGCCCTCCCCGTGTTGTAAATCTTCCGATTTGCGAGCGAGAAAATTAAGAAGCTATTAATCCGATAGAAACCTGGCGCGCACCACCCGATCGATATACAGAATGTAGCGAAAATCGCGCTCGTTCTCTCAATTACAGATTCTCGGATGAATTTTGTAATTTGTTTTTAACATAAATTGTGTGTCAGAAAGTATTATCTCCCTCTCTCTCTCACAGAATCATTTGACGCTAAAGATTGTAAACTGTCGACAAAGTTTTAGCCTCATATAATCGCAAGATAATAGATGTATATTAAGTTTCCAAAGTGAAATTTAAAATAAAGTTTGCTCGATTTATCCTCTTAATTCTTCGCGAGATAATAATCTATTGGCGCGTGAACATGTAACAGTTTTTAGAAAATTAACTTTTTTTCTATAATTAAAAGAACGTGTCTACTAATGCAATATTAATATATTAATATTTACAATCAAGTTACTAAGTAATAACAAGAAAAATCAATTAAATTAAAAACAAACGATGAAAGATAAGATTACTGGATCAACAAAAATAGATAGCGCGATAAAAGCGCTTTTACACGAAAGCAGTAATTTGTACCGCACAGTTCTTTTTTTTTTCAACTAACCAAAAAACGGTAGAGAGCAGAAAACCGTGATTAAAACCGTGCTCTTGGAAACGATAAATCTCCGAAATTCTACATTTGCGGCCGTTCCGGGGGAAGTTTCTAGCGAGGGAAGCGAGATGTTCCGGCATCAATCGCTAAGCAGCAATAAATACGCTCCTTCCAATTTCCGTAAGGAATTCGCTTTCCGACTTTCGCGATGCCGGGGGCTCACGACAGTACCCCGCCATGGGGATTCATGGATTTCGGATATAGCGGGGAGCGGCGAATGGCCGTTAACGCGAACTATAAGAAGCCCGAGCGAGAGTACGAAGCCGGCAGCGCGCAGGAAGGCTCAAAGCGCCGGAACTCCCGGGTAAGTGTAGTTTCCGGTACCATTACCGAGACGTACCCGCTACGTTACCCCCGTTTCTACTTCTCCTTCTTATTCTTGCCGCGAGTTCGTGACTGGTGCTCTCGGTTATTCTCGCAAATCTCGGTTGCCAGACGTTACGCCAACATCGTAACGTCGCTCATTGCAAAAAGTTTTCGTATTAATACGAATCGTTTATATAAAATATAACATAAAAGACGTTCGAAATATTATAGGGAACATTTCTAACCCTTATACTTAAACAAAAGTTTACTATGTTATATTTCTATAAATATCATGATCGCTTTTCCACTAATATTAACCGAGAGATGTTCAAGCATACCGTCAGTATGGTTTCTCAAACAGAGCATCTCTCATTACATTTACATTGCGTCATATATAACGGCCACTGAAAGGTACAGGAAAGAAACGGGGGGCATGATTTGTGGGCGAATGAAGTGGCATGAGAGAAACAAATTGCCTCAAACGAAATTAGATCGAGTTCGCGCTTTTATTAGAGAGCCGAAATAAAAATGAGGTACGTGCAGGGAAAGGGAAGTCGAGAGGCGTATATACGCGCCTGCGAATCGCACCGGAACAATGAACAGTTTCCGGACTATTTTGGACAATGCCGGACGAGGGATCCTGCTCCTCCGGTTTCCATTATTATGTTTGTCGCTCTTCATCTATCTAATCAACGACCTCGAGGACTGACTTCTCTCTCTCTCTATCTAAAAGAAAGAAAGAGAGAAAAGAGAGGAACAAACCAGCTGCTGCACCAGTTTCGTTTTGCTTACATTCGCATTCGAGGCGTATCCGATCGACATCGCCAGCCCGCCGCGGCGAAAACGAGATCATCTTATTACTTGAATATTCCTCGCGATACGCCCGGTAAATTTTCTATCCCTTTTATCATTAGCGCATTCCCGACAAAAGGAGATCGGAACTAAGAAAGTCTCGAGAGGAGTTCGGAGAGAAAACCTGAACCGCGAAATTTCAGAAAAATGTCGATTGTCTTTTCGTTTTGTATTTATATTCTTTTATTTGAGCTATAACAAATCGGTATTAACTCATACTGATTAAGCAATCAAGTAATATTTTATTATGTCATGTCTGCAATTTTTTATGCACGTTGTTATTATGAGAAATTCAAAAATTAAAAATTTAATGTTTTCTGATAGCTTTTTGAGAGAGATATAGGATGTTTTCAAAATATTCTCTGCTTTCCTGAAGAATCTTCTTATAATACACACAAACGCATTCATACACATTGTAAAACTATATATAAAGCGATCTCTAAGACAATTTTATTTATATATATTTTGATTAGATCATTTCGGGCAATTCGCATATCTTCTGACCTGCTTTCGTGTTAGCACGAAACTCGAAATGGAGTATCGAGCATTACTCTATAAGACTTGCTAATGTTGAACCGAAAGCTCGTTTCAGATTTGAGCAAGACGAAACGAAAAGGGAGAGAGATAGAGATATACGCGAAGGGCACGAATATCTACCGCATATGTCCCGTAGCACAGAATACTGCGATTGCTGGGACGCAAAACGCGGCCTGATTCCTCTGCGCATCCTTCCTCAAAAGAGCGACTGGCCCTAAGTGGTTATAAACCAGAGCAACTCCCATGCGAAGTTTGAGGAGTGAGCTTCAAAGTCCTGCATCGAAACTTATTAAGCATAATGCATCTCGGCTGTTCCTTTCAAACTGAATTCCTGGGAGAATACATGCGCATGCATGTACAATCGTCTTCCTAGATACATTCCTAGATATAAGTTTTCGTGAATATTTATTTCTTGAATTATTTTTAAAGAATCTTTTAAATTTTGGTTTTTCTTCTAATTATTTTTATATTATTTATTTTCCAATAGATTTAATTTTTCAGATTGCATTTGCTCATTTGTAATATTGCATTTTATATAAATCTTTCTGTAAATATGCACGGATATAAAAAATGCTCTTGTCGCGGCAATAACTCGTCGTCGCTGAAATACTTGCGGGAATTTAAGAAAACACGGTACGCGAGCGCCCGTTAACTTCTGCAAGAAATTATTAAGCGGCCTCTGTATTACAAGCGGAGAATTGTGCGCGATACGTGCTTTCGGACGAGAAGGCGGCGTTGTAACGATCTTGAACGCGTTAAGCTCGCGCGATCTCGTCTTCGGTGTTTCCTTCCTTCTATTTGTCCACCCTCCGATTCGAATGACCCTCCACCCTAAAGGATATTGCGTCTCTTTGCAAGAGCGTTCTCGCTCATCCTCTTCCCTCGCTCTTCCCGTTTCTATTCTTTCTATTGGACACGATCAGAAGACTAGCGTAAAACGTCACACGTTCTTCCATGACAGGCAAGAAATGAAATGTAAAAGCAATTTTATATATATATATATTTTTTTTTATTTTAAATATTATATATTTTATATCATATAAATATTATATCATATTGTAAATATTCCCAGTAATTATTTTAAAAAAGTCTGTCGTTAAAATATTTTTTCGATGATCGTGGCAGATACATCATATAAAATAGTTCCATGGTAATAAATTGGATGTTTTAATTGTCCTGATATAAGTGAGATTAATGTATGAATATTATTATTTATTATATCTTATAAATCTTTCTGTAAATATGCACGCGGATATAAAAAACAGAATATTTAATAAAAATCATCAAAGGATAGATTTATGTATATGTGGTGTACATTTTCATAAAATATAGCGGTAAAAAATATGCGAAAAAACGAGCCGCGCGTTTAGGGGCCGGGACAAAATGTATTCCCTTTAAAGCTCTCGGAATAATTGATATCCGCGTATCGTGCGAAGCTCTTTTCGAGAATATAACTAATGTCCAGGCTGAGAGAGCGTTATAACACGAGCGAGCGAACACGAACTCAATTTGGAAACGTTCGTGCCCAAGCGTAATTGCTTAGGCGATCACTGAATAACACATGCGTTCTGTCGTTTGGTAACACAATCATAGAGATTAGAGGAACTCGATACAACTCCCAGTAGAAATCCCTGATCCCTGGTATTTCCCTTAAAATTCGTCGATAATGACACTCAGGAAAATTACCATCTCATTTATAGCAATGGCATTTGCGTGGACGGTAAATAACGATGGTATGAACATATCGCGAAATATTAAACATGATCTGTGCGAAGCTTTGTGCGAAATAATGTATTTAATAACTCCGGTATATCAAAGGATCTATAGCGGGGATGCAAGGAATGCGCGTATGTTTAAATTTCAGGGTCTGTAAATTTATGAATAAAATTTGAAACTTCTATGAATCAAAGAATCTGTAGTTTTAAGTGTCTGTAGATTCATATTTCTGTGAATAAAGTAGCTGTAAATTTAAGGATGCAAAACTTTGAGAATCTACACATGTGAGGATCTTAAATGGGAAAATCTTCGTGTCCACAAATCTATAGAAGATTAATGGATTTCAGAACTTGGGTTAATTTAAGTTTCTGGATTTATAAATTTAGAGATATGAACGAAGGAAGATCTAGAGCATCCTAGGTGAGACACATAGAGAAAATGAGATTTATAAATTCAAAAACTTAATATATATTTAGGTACCAATAAAAATTTGGAAAGATATTTTATTTGAAGTATTTATATAAACTTATGAGACTCGAGAATTTAAATAAGTTCGAATAAATGTATGCGTTTACACGTAATACGCAATTTTCGACGAATCGTACATTATTCCTGCAACGTCCGCGAAAACCGATATCCCTAAGCGCGATCATGTTCCATTTTAGTACCGTCGCGTCTCTAGGGGAATTTCCCGTGTTAAGTCTTAACGTTCTCTCGCCGCAAACGAGTCGAGCGTCGGCGTGGCACGTCCGTGTGCCATTTGCTCTTGTCGCGGCAATAACTCGTCGTCGCTGAAATACTTGCGGGAATTTAAGAAAACACGGTACGCGAGCGCCCGTTAACTTCTGCAAGAAATTATTAAGCGGCCTCTGTATTACAAGCGGAGAATTGTGCGCGATACGTGCTTTCGGACGAGAAGGCGGCGTTGTAACGATCTTGAACGCGTTAAGCTCGCGCGATCTCGTCTTCGGTGTTTCCTTCCTTCTATTTGTCCACCCTCCGATTCGAATGACCCTCCACCCTAAAGGATATTGCGTCTCTTTGCAAGAGCGTTCTCGCTCATCCTCTTCCCTCGCTCTTCCCGTTTCTATTCTTTCTATTGGACACGATCAGAAGACTAGCGTAAAACGTCACACGTTCTTCCATGACAGGCAAGAAATGAAATGTAAAAGCAATTTTATATATATATATATTTTTTTTTATTTTAAATATTATATATTTTATATCATATAAATATTATATCATATTGTAAATATTCCCAGTAATTATTTTAAAAAAGTCTGTCGTTAAAATATTTTTTCGATGATCGTGGCAGATACATCATATAAAATAGTTCCATGGTAATAAATTGGATGTTTTAATTGTCCTGATATAAGTGAGATTAATGTATGAATATTATTATTTATTATATCTTTATATTATAGACACACAATACATTATATATTAAGTCTCTATAAATTATAAATTAACATACTGTACAACAAGTATTTATATCCGGGAAGCGATACTAGTGTTATTTCGCGTTAGTCTGTCAGTTCGTTCGACCCGATTACAAACGCCACGAGACGTTTAATTTCGGGAAAATTAAAGATAGTTGTTGCGCCCTTCCGTCGACTCATCCTTCCTCGAGTCTGGACGTAACACTATAATATCGATATAATTCACACCAACAAGAAATATTTGTAAATTACTATTAGAACGGCATTTATCAAATTGCCATTCCGCATTGCATGACCTTTAAACGTATCTATCCGGACAGTCCGCCCGCTATTTACGCTGATCTGTTCCTCGGTATTGGTCAAATCGACGCACCCTCGTACGCCACGAGCGATCTCTTCCTCGACCTCGTTCTCTCAATCCTCTTTTTCGCTTTTACCTCAGAATCCTCTCCCGTTTCTCTACCACTTACCGACAATTCTCCGCTCGCTTTTCCGACACGCGTTCGCATAGAAAGGCAGACTCCGCTATTGCTTTTGCGTCGAGAACTTCGCCAAAGGCGCAAAAATGAGAGTGCTCGCGGCTAGCGAATCTTAAAGCGGTAAAAAAGACGAGCGTGCCTGCGAACGATAACGTCTCTCTTTCTTTTTCGTTTTACGAGTCTTCTCGCTCGGCCGTGGACCATGTGTGTGTGACACAATTTTTTGGAAGAATTCTAGTTTTTCCTTTTTTTCTATCGAGGAGTTGATAATGAGATACAACATCATTAACGATCGAATTTAATTGTAGCGTAATACAATTTTACGAGGAATGTTTTTTACTTTTCAATTTGCGGAATTTTCCAAGTTTTTCTCATTCGAGATTTGAATCATGAATGTATCCTATTCTTTCTTATATCATATAAAACGCAATCTTACTTTTGATCTCTCTTCTCAGCCTATCAATTTTATATTTATTATATAAAACTGCAATGATTATAACAATGTAATATTATATTATCTTTCTATATGGTACTGTTAAAAATTTCGCATAACGCACACACGTACGTATACTTCAATTTTTAATTAAAAAGATAGTGAAAAATTCCTATCTTGCTTTACAGAATCGCATAACCGGGACGCCGTATTTATTCGAGACACAACGATAACTTTAATACGAATACTCGCGCGAAATGTCAAATCCCAGCAAAATGTTCGCTTAAAACAGAAACATGGCATATATACTCATTAGCTCTTTTAATGGCATCCCGCTGTATTTTATACGACGCGCGTATACCGTGTACAGTCGCGTATTCCAAAAGTTCCAAGTCGCTTTCGCAAAAGTTACAAGTCATGTGGGAAAAAAACTCCGCAACGCTGAAATGTTCTGTCGTGTTTCTCTCCGCGTGTAGCGCATCATAAAACACATACCGTTATACCGTCCAAACTTTTAATTCCCCGTCACCGAATAGGATCGTAATGCGTAGCGATTTCTACATCTATCTCGTGCAAATAGATTTGTTCTGAATCCGTTTCCCAATTTAATGCACAAGTTTTTGCCGCAAATTTGATTCTATAATTAATTAATTCAACGTCGTAAAATAATACATGTATAAAGTTACTTGAATCTGTAAAATACATTACAAAAACAATTAAAAATTTTCCTTTAATCTCGAGCCTTCCTTTAATATTTCATACAAACGTGAGTCATATATAGTTACCTATCAATAACATACTACAGAAACGAATAAGAGACCATGATGCTGCGAACTTTAAGTACCGCTAACGATTGAATTGATAAATTGTTCATTATTGCGTCGTCATTTATTACAGCAACGTAATTACAATAATTCGAAATTATTGTGATAGATGAGAACCTTTAGATTTATGAACGCGTGACGTATTGCGTTCCTAACATTCCGCGAATTCATTATAGATAAGACGATCTATACTACACACACACACATATAAACGTATAAGCATACTGTATGCGATAACGAACGAGTTTCTCATTTACAAAGAACCGCCGTCGCGGACCGCGAGCGCGGATGTACACCAGCGCAGAATAATGGCGACAATTAACGTCCGCATAAACGCTGCGTGCCCGATGATCGACCGACGTCGCATAATGACACCCTCGACTCACAACGGTAATATCAAGCTCGCTCAGCCCGGGGGCGTGGTGACAAATGATCCACCAGGAGCGGCTCATTTACCACCCGTCTCTCGCAGGTAGAGAGAGCGACGTTATTTTTATTTACGCGACTATATCGTCGGCTCTATCCTCCTTAACTCGTCCGCGCTCGCGCGGCAAGGATGTGTGGCGCGGAACGTAGGGTGTGCGCGCACGCGAGCTTTTCCATTCTTTAAATCCTTCGAGAGCCGCGGCGAATGCCGTGGCGTGCCCCGGGGACTCTTCAGTGCCAGCTACGCGGAATGGCTTTAATACCCCCGGTTGCGAAAAAGAGAATCCCTCTCACCCGACGACTGTGTCCCATCTTACGTATATTCTTCACCCACCCATCCCCAACCCCCACACCCCTCGCATCTACCCGTCGGTTCTTTCAACCCTTCTTTCTCGCGTCGTCGTGCTTACCGGTCCCATCGGCGCTCGTTAAAGCGTCCGGACACAATGGAATAGCGTGAAAGATAAGATGGATCAATGACTCCCGCTCGTTCCAAAGAAGATGATCATGGAGCGAGACATGTTTGTTAATACGTCGCTTGATATATAATATAGTTCTCGTCGTTGTTTAATTTCTTATCCACAACTTTGTTAACTTTTAGCTACTATAGTTAAACTTAATAATGCAATAATGTCATGAAAGAGAGTGTGTGTGTGTGTGAGAGAGAGAGAGAGAGATTGATTCGAATAAGCAAATAGCTTTACATATTAATATACTCGAATTAGAAAACAAACTCCCTAATTTTCATTGCTTATCTTATAATGAATAGAAAAAGAAAGTCACATGTTTAATAGCGTCACAGAGATTCCGAGGTTTCGATGTATGCGGCTGTATCAACTGACTTAAATGCAAATCCGCGTAGCTTTAAAATGGAAATGAGGGAAGTCCATCGCACACCAAGTAGACCAAAGTTTTTTCTACAATTCCCAAGAATAACGGATTATATCGTTTCATCTTTACTGTTGAAATGAAGTTAATGATCTTTTGTGCTTATTTAGACCTCTCTTTCTCTCTCTCTCTCTCTTTCTCTTTCTATATATATATATTAGGTCTACCGAAAAGTTCTGTCCGTTTTTGGAATAAAACAAAATACAAATTTTTATTACCGTCAATAAACTTTATTAAATAATGTAATTGTCATTATTATTAATGATTTCTTGCCAGCGTGAGGGCAATTTGTATATCCCTTTTTCGAAAAATGTTTTATCTTTTGATGCGAAAAATTGAACCAGTGCTTGTTTGATATCTTCTTCATTTTTGAATTTTTTGCCCCTCAAAAAATTTTGTAAGGACAAAAACAAGTGATAGTCGGAGGGTGCTAAGTCCGGGGAATATGGTGGATGCGACAGAATTTTCCAGCCTAGTTCTGCAATTTTTTGACGAGTATCCAAAGCAGCATGTGGCCTGGCATTATCATGATGCGGTATGATGTTCTTCCTATTGAACATCGCCGGCCTCTTTTCTTGGACTGCTGTATTTAAATTATCCAGTTGCTGACAATACTTCTCCGAATAATGGCAATTACATTATTTAATAAAGTTTATTGACGGTAATAAAAATTTGTATTTTGTTTTATTTCAAAAACGGACAGAACTTTCCGGTAGACCTGATACATATAATTAGATATGACATGAGTATTATTTACACTTTATTATTTCTCTCTTTCTCTCAATATTTTTTATTGAATATTATACTTAAAATCGTATAATAATAATATATATAATAATATATAATAAATATATAATAATAATCCTAATCTCCAATTCAATTATCTTGTATCTCTGTTTGTAACATAAAAGATGATGGGTATTTACATCGGGGGTGTGCATCGGGCGCTCTCGAAAATCCGTGTGCGTCAAAGAGTTAAATCCCCGCTTGATATATCTTCGCTCAAAGTGGCAATTTTCAAAAGAGAGAGTGCCGCTAGCGACGGATTGCAAGCGGAACAGCGCGAAAGCCAATGCGCGCGGGCTTCATTTCGGAGAGGGTACCTACCTACGGCATAAAAATAGAGCCGGTTGGTGCACCGCTGACCCTCATTCTCGTCGGCGATCGGAATCAAAGCTACAAAAGCTGCTGTGATATATTCGCTGGTCGACCGCAAAGCCGATTCCGCCAAATCATACGTATACCGCATGTACACAATCGTACCATGTGTGCAACTGCATTCATATGTATATATATATATATATATACGTGTGTGTGTCTGTGTATTATATGCGCGGTTCATTTTCAAAGCCGCACACATATACGAGCATGCAGGAGGAAGTCCCATCAGGCATCGATGGCATCGTTCGTGGCATTACCTTAGTCCCAATTTGCATCGTTGCTTTTAGTCTACGATTATCGATACATTGTTCGCTTATGTCAACCAATTGTTTGCTCATCTACTACAGAAACAGAGATAGAGAGAGAGAGAGAGAGAGAGAGAGAGACTCTCCTCCTTCTTGTGATACCTAACGTTCTGATCGGGAATTTGTTATGTATCCTCCGATCCTCGAACGCGCGCAGATTATTGTCTCTCATCGCATAGTATATTATATGTAGTATATACCTATAGGAGCGGAACATAAACTAGGTTCACTCTCGTGGAAATTTAATTTCACGAGAATTTCCTAATCGCATGCAACGTTATATTGATCGCGTTGCCGACAGACTGAAATAAAATTGAAATTTTCAAGTGAAGTGCGCCATATATTGTTATAAAATTATCTTTTCGTTAAAAAACCTTTTCTTCTCCTGATTTTTTATTTTTTCCTCTCTTTTTCTCTGTCTTTTCTCTCTCTCTCTCTCTCTCTTCCTCTTTGGAATAAATAAAATATATTTATAAACAAATTTTCTCTGATATTTCTTATAGTCGTTTTAAACTTCAAATAAAAATAAAACAAGATGAAAATTGTGCAAATTAAAAACTTGCACATTGCTTCCTCATCATTTTATTTCACTCACAAAGCTTAAGCTCCTTAAAGCAAGCAGGTTTTTGCAATTTTGGCTTTCTCCTAGAGGAAACCGAGATCTCAAAATTTGCGAAAGTTAGAGCGTGTACAGACATTTCTCAAAAAATTCAAAATTTTTAAAAAAATGGACCCTCTCACCGATCCTCATTAAATTCAATACCAACCATCCTCTAATGATATTCTATTCATTTTAAAAAATTTAGCTCGATATCTCAAAAATTGCAGAAGTTAGAGGTTGTATAATGTACATTCCGTACATACGGACATTTTTTTTTAATTATATTAATTTTAATTATATTAATTTTAATTGCAAAATAATAAATTAATATAACGATGTTTACAAATAAGTAATACACAATTAATTAAAATTGCCAGAGACAATAACATCACATACAGCCAAAAATGCAATTAGTTTTTACACGCGCAAACATAAATACGCAGTTGCGCAAAATAATTCTCTGTGAAATGATTACATTATCGCAGTAAAATAGCTAATATGCTGAGCAATAACTATGCAGTCGAGATTACAGATATATATGGCAACGGATTTATATTAGCGTTTACAATACTGTACATATGTTCGAGCTTATATATTACTCGTACGGCATTATGCGCACAATGTGTAAATATTCTTTATCAAATTTGCAAAAATTGCTAAATTATTAATCTCATTCGATCGTATCTACATAAATAATGCTTTAGAGATCAAGGATTACAAAAAGGATTAAAAATTACTTTGTAAAATTGATGCTTTTTGTTACTATTTTGATTGCTTATACTCTCCTCACTCTCTCCGTGTCTTTATATATTTTCTTATTAATAATTTTTCTGACTGTCCGAGAAAGAATAGACTTATGTAATTATATAAAATCACATATATGTGGTCACATATAATCTTTTATATCCATTTTTATAATATATATAAATAATCTTATCAAAATTGTTAATGATATGAATTTATTAGAAGCACTATCATCGTTTATTTTTATTATAAGAACCTTTTGAATACTTAGGATGACATCTACCACATTCCAGTTTAAATAAAACTCAATGGATCAAGCAGCAGCCGAGAAACTTTATTGATAAAATTTTAAAAATGGCATATGTATATATATACAAATATTTATATTACATATACAAAAATGTTCATTTAAATCTTATGGCGCATTAAAATGATAAATAATAAAAATATATAATTGATAATTTTTCAAAATGTTACACAAGGTAAGCTTTTGTATACGTTTCCCGTAAATAAATAATGTTACTATCAGTCGACAGTATTGTGATAGTAGATAATATTATATAAATAATTTTATTACATACGAATCTTTTCTTATC
>NW_021852808.1:158872-180376 GCF_003651465.1 Formica exsecta | reverse complement strand
GATAAGCTCGCACTTGCAATTTCCAGATGCTGGAAAACGCAGGTGCATCTCCACGTTATGATCGGTCGAACCATCTTTATCTTAATTAAAAGAAAATAACGAAGAAGTGGGGAAAGAGGTTGAAGAAAGTAAATTTTTTACGCATACATAGAATCAACTTTTCGTTCAAACGAGTTGATGATTTATATACCAATTTTATAAATGCATCTAAGATGCAGAAAACCGATAATGCAGCTGTACTTACAACTGCATATAAGCATGCGCTTAAGATAATTTCCGTAATTTGCTCGTTACATCGACAAAAGGTTAATTAACCGGAAGTTTCGAACTGGAGTCAGCGAACTCCCGAGAGATCGGTTGATTTGATACTTTGACATACGGTTAATTAATCATGCGCTAATTAACTTTGGAGTGTGATTAACTGCCCGGGATTTTTTTCACGCAGATTTTACCGAGGAGAATCAAGTTTATCGCGCACGTTATAGCTTCCCTTTTATAAATCACTTTCTACATTCCCGCTGTGCAAAGGAATGTAAAGAGTCATGCATGAATGCATTAAAAACATTCCTATTGTAGACGCGATCGTCAACGATGATAAAAATCCTGTTAACGGAAATAAATTCTTTCTCCGATAATTGCTATTTAATACATTTTTTTTCTATCAAACATAACTCAATTAAACATAAATCTTTTGCACGACGGTATTAAAATTTTACAATGTGAAATTAACTCGTGTAATCTTCGAAAAAGAAAAAAATTGCATTATATATATCAAGTATAATTCCACAAAAATATTCCAGAAATTTAACAATTATATTTTAATCTTGTGAAAGAAATATGATTGAAAAAATTAACAGAATACTAAGGTAAAAAGTAAAAATAGCTAATAACATTTATTAATATTATTTTTTCTTTATTGCTATTAAATTTATATTTGTACCGTAAAGTTTTTATGTTTCTGAGAAACGATCAAGACGAATGAAATATTTGCTACGTTACAACGTAAAAAGCGCATAAATTATACTTACGAGCGCGTGGATGTAAATTATTTAAGGACTTAATGTAAGCACCAAGCGAGGAATTAAACTTTCCACGTTGTCATTCGGCGGATGCAATTTCCGTTTTCGGAAGTTGCTTCGGCGTGCATGAGAACGATGTAAATGGCCCTAGGCGCATGGATCGATACGTGCAAATATTGGTAAATTATATGCTTAAATAGTCTGATTTGTTGTCCCATAATTTATGGTCATTACCAAACACATAATTATGAAACACGATAGACCTAGAGCGATTAAATCAAGGTTAACGTAATTAAGCCCATCATACCAATCTAATCTTTTGATCACCGTGGACTTTCAGAAACAAATTAGATCGTTTATTCTAATGAGTGGACCTGGATAAGATTATTGATAAAATTATCTGTTGTAAAAAAAGGTCCAGTTTCAAATGAAAATTGTCTTAAAGGACTTTGTTATTTAGATTCACTCGCATTATTTAAAATGTACGCCCTGCAATAATATTACAGACTTTGAAATGAAAAAAATATGGGTGAGGTTAACACTCTCTTGATATTACTACAAATAAAACATAAAAATGACATTAGTAAAGTTTCCATAATGACTCAAGAATTTTAACTACCCTACTGGCCCGTGAAAAAAATGTTGCGAGAAACTTTTCCGCAACTACAACCGTTTCAAGCGCGATGAAACATTTTGATGCAATACTTGAAATGTACAAGATACAAAAGTTGTCAAGCGGCAAACTTGGGCAATTAAATTTCTCGCTCTCTCAAGTACGCTGTAAGAAATTATCTTGTGGTTAGACGACCATAAAGAGCAGACTCTACTTAGCATGCTCGCAGTTTTCAAGCAACATTTGCCATAGCAAAATTATAAATTTTAATTTGCGGGAAATGAATCGAGCGTTAAAAGCAAAAGGATTTTATGTCTGTAGTTTAATGATCGAAATCCTGTATGTGATATATATAGAATTTATATACATATAATTTCTTTGTATTACGTGATCAACATCACACAAAACAAGATTAATTAAATTTGTGTTAATAATCGCAAAAACAACGCAGAGCTAAATAACTCGTTATTGATTCCGCATAATGATGATTTATTTAGAGAGAAAATAAGCTACATCAAAAATATTTTGCATCGCAAGTGGATGTTGCGAAAACGTTTTGAGAGAACTTTTTACGGAAGACTCAACTTGAATTATTTACCAGATCTTCTTTCGCACAGCACGAAACTTTGCGACGCGCTGCAATATTCACTTCTTCGTTCGACGATCAATAAAAAATTTTATGTGCTGTTATCGCTTTAACGTGAACGATATTTGAGCCTTGGGTGACATTTTATCAATATATCCGTTGTATTAAATCCTTGCCGATCGATGTAAACGTTTACTTGCCAGCGCTATTTCCCGTTAACGCTCGTATTCCGCGTTGGCATTGACTCGTATTTAAAGCTCGTTATTTCGCGTATAATTAAATACGCCACTTTTATTACTCTTTTTAATACGACACGCGCGGCACATGCCATTTGCAACACGAACCACTTTGCATAAATGTTATCGATCTCATCATAAACCATTCTTACCAAGATTTTTGCGAAAAATATTTATATAGATTTTGGCGATATGTCTCTAAAGCTTAGATATACATAAATACGAAACTCGATATACATATGTGTACCTACAAACGTGCGTACATGCGCGATTATTAACACGGTTAGTTACTTACACGGTTTCAGTTGCTTTTCAATATGTGGATAGTATATGTGTACGCGGATTTTGTAATACACGTGAGACCCCTAGTCGCGTCAGATTACGGTTGGCAAAACGGGATATCCAATAATAAAAACGTACATCGCGCACATCGGTTAAGTAACTTGCTTTAACGAATGGCCTGTAGTACGTGTGTATGCGAACTTTTTAATTGCTATATATCAAATAATTCGGATCTTTTTAAGCATTGAAAGTTTATTTGATATGAAATTTGTTTTGTGTGTTCTCTATACATCTCAACTTTTCTCTGCGAATCTTTCAATGAATTTGTAAACAAATTGTTAATATAAAAATGATTGACAATTTTTCATAAATATCTAATATTTAATTCAAAATAGGTCTTGCAATTAATTTTTATACAAATAATAATTTAAAAAATATAAAATTTAACATTGACATCAAATGAATTAAAAGTAAAAAAAAGTAATATTATTATTTGTATAAAAATTAATTGCAAGATCTATTTTAAATTAAATATTAGAAAAAAAATTGTCAATCAATTTTATATTAAAAATTTGTTTACAAATTCATATGTATATATGCTTGCCACGATCAAAGAATCAAGGAAACATAGTAAGATTTATCAATCGAATAAGGGAGAATTCAGGGTAATAATAGAAGACAGTATCGGAATACGAAAGAGCAAAAGTGTGACAGCGTCTATTGCGTCGCATATTGCTTTCGCTTATCATCAAATAAAACATTTGCGTTCGCTTAGATAAAACAAACGCCCCTTTGATTCACCCATTAAAAAACAATTCGTTATCGGTAAGAGGAGCGCGAGACTTGATCGAAAAAACTATCGCATTTATGAGTCTGTTCTTTAAAGCTGAACTGGCTGCACTAGTTCAGAGCTTATCTTTCTCCTTCCAATGTGAAGAGAAAAAGATAAATTCTGAATTAGTGCAGTCAGTTCAGCTATAAAGAACAGATCCTATGTCTCGTTGTCACTCAAAGAAAGCCTGACGGCACGACTGCATCCCACGTAAATAACGTTCGTTATTCGTCTTGGAAGTGAGTTTATTACATTGTGAGCGGTTACGAAAGCGGATTTTTTTACAGCCAGCTAGCAGTGATATATAAGACATCGTTGGCATACCAAGCGCAAAAAAGTTAACCAGGTGAGAAATCCTTCCTCGCGCACATGTTTGACATATATGCTTTTCTCGCGTCCGCCCCCCCCCCTTCCCTTCAGTCTTCTTATTTTTATTTATCTAACATCTTCGTGCAACTGACTGACAAACTATCTTTGTTTTATTTTAAAGAAATGTAAACAATAATCTATTTTATCGTATTCGTGTTGACAAATCAATTTTTTCGAAAATTTAATTATTTGTTATTGTTTGCAAAAAAAGGATTTGCCAATCGGATTAATTTTTTAATTATTAAATGTGAATGTAAATTCTTGATCAAGTAAAATCTATAATTTACGTCTATGTAAATTAAATTTAAATTTTGTTATTCTTAATCTCAAAGCTTGATTCTTGATTTAAAAAATTTTTCAAGTGTTAAATATTTTTTTAATTATGCTGCCAATAAAGAGTATGTTAAAACTTGAAGATAATTGCAAATTTATTTTAGAACGCGCATTAATTTATTTTGAAATACTGTATACACATAATCGATATCTTGCAACTTCGTAATTACCATTATCGTAACGCCATGATTAAAAAAATAAACTACTCAGCAAAGCGACATATTTTTTATGATAACACTCATAGCACCAGATCGGTTCTCGATATTGGATCTCGGGAAGGAAGCAGATGAATAAATATAAAATATCTCGGAAAATATCAGTTCTATTTTACACGATCTTTACATAAATCAAATAAATAAATTTAAAGTTTAACTCAGGAGTATTCGATCGTCTTAACTTTCATTATAACTTTTTCTTTATAAAATAAACTTTATAACTAATTTCTTTATTAATATTTCAGCTCTATACGCCATTTGATGTATCTGATACATAGTTGAATTTATCAATTTGTTTCGTTTGATATTGAATATTATTCTGTCTTTTTTAGCAATAAAAAATATGTTGATATCAGGATAAACATACTAATATCCGAAATATTTTTGATTATTTTAAATAATTAATTAATTAAAAAAACAATATATTTAAAAGCAGCGATACAACTTTGTATATCGATATCAATTTTAACATCTAAAATATCTATAGAAGCAGCTCAAAATCTGGTCGTGAGAAAACAGACAGTACATTTGCTAGATGATATACTATAATAACATTTGATTCCACGTTACAGCGTGCATTTGATGCGCGCTCTGTTATACCGAATACATATTGTGTATTATATTATGTATATGAATTCGCGCCGAGACGAGACGAGAGCGCAATCGCGTGACTAGACGCAGACAGGGGCGAGGAAGCATTATTGAGCACGTGCACATAAATGTTTCTGAACAGGCTCATATTTTACTTCATTCCGAGCGATAAGAACCTTCCACCGCGTGATTCGAACAACTCATTTCTGACAACCCATTCATCGTTTTTCGCGGCACGTAACTTACAATCCACGATTGCGCACACTACTTTCAGACGCGTAACATAACAGATAAAACGCGCGAATACATTTCCTGTTCTACTTGCAGATATCTCCAAATATTAGTGGTCTGGTCAATATTTTGTACGTTTTGTAAATTCGCAAACTTTCATCGTTTGGCATATTACGGTTATTTCATTGCTGCATAATTTTTAAAAGTGTTACCACACTTTTTAATTTAAAAATATTTTTATTTTTGCGCGTATATAAATGGTAATATTAGGATTCAGCTTATTCGCACGATAAACTAAGGATGTTTATACACAAAGATGTTTAGAGCTATAGGGATCAAGCGACGTGGTAGCATCGCGACGACAAATACATAAAAATCAAGGATCCGACCGATGAGAGTCACTGCAAAGACGTCGAAGTGCTATCAAATAGCTTATTCGGAATGTTATGTCAAATCAATTTTCGATTAAGATATTTCAGGAATTCAAACCGTAATCAAAAATCTAATGGCACTTTTCTCATACAATGTGAATGCAAGTTTACGATTGCGACCAGTTCGAATAAGATTGATGCAGTCATAATAATAACAGCAAGCATTCTCATATTACAATCATTGTTATTTAAAATTAGTGGTACAAAAATTATTGAAATAAAACAGATTTAAAAATTAAAACTGTATCTACGGAAAAATTAAAAATATTGATGTGAATATATTAGTGGAATTTTTCATCAAGATAAAAGTACAATTGATGAACATTATACAAATAAAATACGTGCTGAAGGCACCGACTGGCAATTAATAATAAATGATCCGAAAATGCAAAAGTGCAGTTGGCCTCAAAATGCTAAAATTACATATATATTTTTTGTAGAAAAAATATAATCAAACGAGATCCAAATATAATAAAAAAATTGCAGTATATATTGTTATAATATGTTAAGAAAAAAGAATAGACACACATTGAAATATTTTTTTACAAAAATTTAAAAATTAAATTTTTTAAAATAATTTTTACAAAAAGCAGTGATTTCCCACTAAAAAACCTCACAGAAGTAAAAACAATACGTCAAGTACATAAAAAAATATTCCAATATTATATTGCTAAAACTTTCTTTTAAACTATATATTATATAAAAAGTGCTTTAGGAATTAAAGGAAACCTTATTTATTTAATGTCTGATTATGAATTGATAGGATATATAATTTACTATACTTGCCGCTAATTGTATTGATCTCATATCTGTTTTTATTTTGTCAAACTTTTTGTCATGTAGCAGTTGGAATATTTTTTTATGTACTTGACGTATTGTTTTACCTCTGTGAGGTTTTTTAGTGGTATATAATATCCCAAAAGTATCACTACTCCGCTCGATTACCGAAATTTGAGAATAAACAAACAGAGATGATAATTGCTTTATAACGTCAAAAAACATAAATAATTTTTGGAAATTAAAGAGTTTAAGTGACGTAAATAGATAACAAAGTATTATTCTTTACGCAGCACAAATTTTATAAAGTTTAGCGTAACACTATATCGAAAATTGCCTCGCAACAATGTATCGATTGTGTTTACTTATTTAAGATCCAGCTCTCCGCACTTCCCAGAAAAAAAAAGAGCTACAGATATGGGATTTTATTTTCTTCGCCGTTTTCTGAGCGTGCTTTTGCTGCTCGTCTCTTTGATATGTGCCACGCAAGGCACCAGCCTTCGAACGAGGCGTTCTGTCTTGGATAATATCGGAAACACATTGAATAACATCGGGGAGACAATCAAGGATACCATGAAGACCAAAATCGACTCCCTGTTCCACCGATATTCTACCATCAAGCCCGAAACGACCGAGCCAACCTTGGAACCGGATTATGGAACGTCACCGATCTATCGAGCAATCATAAAGGTCCCTATTAGATGTCCACCTAATCACGTGATAGTAAATGGGCGATGCCGACTCGTCACTCGTCGGCGATAAGATCCTGCTAAATTTACGAAAATTTTGAAAGCATCAAAATATTCTTGATCAGATTTTTATCGTGTGTAAAACAATATAGTTAATGATATCTTGTTCAATAATAAGAGTCTATAAAGTCCGGAAGTAACAATTTCTAGGGTTTTTATCGAGCCAGCATAAATATTATTTTATATCGAACAGATTATTTGACTGCACACATACATTATATTCTCATAATCATAACTTAGTGTAACGTATCCCAGGAACATTATCTATATTCAGATTGCGTAGCCGAGATAGCTCCCTTGAGGAGAATTTAATTATTCGTGGTAAGCACTAATCAATGTGACTTGGCAATCGTTGTTCGTGTGTACCATTAAGATTTTCAGTGTATTTATGGAACAGGTGTAATTACTTCACCTATGCTATTATGCTGATATACTTATCATGACACGTCAACATAAGAATTGAATAATAATATAATAACACATTTTATAATAACATTAATATCAATTAATATGCAGAAATATGTTAATGAATAAATAATTACCCCTTGTTCCTATGTAACAATTTGCTAAACTTATGATAATACTACTTTCCACAGTATACCGATATACTTATCGTGATACGTCGACATAAGACCTGTGAATAATAACATAAGTATACAGTTTATAAATGCGGTAATGTATCTACTGACAGGGCCAAATTAATAATAAGCCTTTATTAAATTTATCATTACAAATAGTAACCTATTTAATTTACTCCTCACAAGATTGAATTCATTTTACAATCGTCTCGTAATTAAAAATTGTAACCATATTGCTTATAAACATTCTCTCTCGTTTACTCCTTTTACTTTTATGTAAATAGTATAGAAACTCGAGCAAAACCTCGCGCCGATGGTGTTTAATATTTTCTTTTACGATCTTCGGACGATATCTTGCACCCGAGGTCCGCACTAAATACCCGTTCGATTTCTAAATTACACCTGTCACGAATATAAAACGAGTTACGAGCTACGCGATAGATCGAGCGGCATAATAATGGTACGGCGATACATATCGAATTCTTTTTTAATGCCTGTATCGCGTGTAAACTGTAAAAATGGGATCGAGGAGGCAGATAAGGGTATACATTTGTAAGGGATTAATATATCATTTACTGGCTTGGTGCCGCGCGCGAAGTGCCACCTTACCATTATTTCCTCACCTTATCCACCACGTATTTCCTCAATTATCAATTACCGATTATTATGCTCGTAACACGGTTCTCTTCGCGCACGACAAGCCACATAGTTACTTTTTATATACTGTGACGTGACATCTTTTGATGTCCGTCATAAGGGCCGGATGGCCCGACCGCGGACGGCGTTGCGGGGGCCTGCGTCCTCGCAATTTCGGAAGAGATAAATCGCGTGCGAGATCGAGCACTATTTCGTCTTTTTCTTTCCATTTGCGCATGTATTTTGCGAGCTCTTGACGAGCTTTAGCTTTCGAGTATTGTTAAGGAATTGATGATGTAACGCGCGTGTTACAGCGAATTTGAATTCAGTTTTAGTCTATATTTTCACATGTATAAGTGTGTACAAAAAAGAAGTTACAATATGAAACAAATACAGTTTTGAGGATTTGAACAAACTATAAATTTGATATTACAAAATTAAGAAAAAGAAATATATGTAAAAAATCTCTAGAAAGGACGAAAGCCTATCTGTGTTTCGTCTGTTTCTGCTCGAAAAATTCTTACTGTCTAAGACGGTACCTATCTTATTCTGTCGAGAGGCCACGTGCGCACGTTATGACGGTCGCCAGGGAAAAGGGACGAACACTGTACGTGTATTCTTTGCTTAAATCTGGCTCTCCTGTTCTCCTATGATCGAAATTTTATCGATTTTTCCGATTATCGCAAAATTACTGCCAAATTCGAAATATTCTTTTGTAATTTTTAACAAGTATCGGTATGGTACGAATCTCACCTGGTAGACGGCAAGCGGGAGACTACCAGTGGAAGCCGACGGTGAGTAGAAGTGCAGGAAAGACAGGAGCACACCAGGTAATGAGATCTTTGTCAACAATATCGAAACGACCTGATAACTCTGAAAACGAGCACTGCCGCCCTTATCAAAGAGACGCTACCCACAGATTCCATAGAGGCTGACCACTTCGTACGCGAGAAACCTCGACGCGCAGCACTCCGATCGTACGGGCCCGGGATCCCGACCCGGATGCCCACGTTCGACGTGGAAATCGACCCTGGGGATATCCGAAGACGTGAGGAAAACCCGGATTAGAGGAGGCTGCCGGCGGCCGAAAATTTGCGCTTCCAACATTCAGAAAAAACCACGGGCGAGGAAAAATAGGACCCGCTACTGCGACAGCAAAGACCGCGAAGACCGCGGGACGTTTCTGAGGGACGCGAAAGCGCCACAGGTGGCTTAATCCCAATTTAATTTGCCGGTGTGACTCCTGCGGGCCTTCTGCTTATCACTGTTCGGCGGATCGGCGAGAGTGACGAAAGTCCCAGCAACCTCCGACGAAATATCGGTAGCGAACACTGCGGGAGAGAGCGTGAGAGCCGAACACCGGTGTGTATCCGCTCTTTTGAAGTCACCGATTTTGGTAAGAGGATTCGGATAAGACACGCCATAGGATCATATCTGTCGCTAATTACCGTACTGTATTGTCATTGTATTATCGTTTTCCGTCTCGTATCGTTTCGATACAAGAGCGACCGCCGACCGGCGAAACGCCTCATCCGATCTAATTCTTTCGCGTGTGCATTCTGTCCCGGGAAATCTGCCGCCGACAGTCAGACATTTTTGTAATCTATTGTATAGTTTTCGTTTATTGTACGGACTATTATCGTGCAGTTCTATTTATATCTCGACCCGTCGTTTTCGGCTCTAAACCGTCTGGTCCGTACGAATTAATCGAGTTACCGAGTATTTTGCCGTCGCGGGTTATGAGCGATCCACCTTCGGTGTTTCTCGCATCTTTTTTTCTGTGTGTGAAGCGCGGATTCTCGCGTCTGGCGTCCAACTTTGGTGTAGATTACCGTTATTGCTGCCTGGAGATCGACATCGATAGATCGCGTCGTAGGTGTGCCGTGGGCTAACAAGAAGGGCCAGCGAACAACATTAAAGTCGTTAATAATAATCTTAAAAATCTTAAGGTCACAACACATATATTAAACAATTTATACGTGTTTGCGTTCGCACATTATCTGTTTCAAATAAAAATTCTGTATAAATATAAATTGATCCCTACAATCGTGCCTTAACTAAAATGGATGACATTCCTAAAGAGTTGTAAAATTATATATATATTTAAGCATGTATATATCCCTTTTCAAATAAATCTTTTTAGCTGCAATAAATAATAATTGCATACCTGAAAAAATTGGACTATATTTTTTACGAAACTTAAAATCGAAGAAAATAAATTCGCAAAATTTTAAAAATTACCGCTCTTGCTTTTTCGAATCTGATAGAAACGTATATTCTGTAAAAAAACACCATTGACGATATAACATTATTGTCTTTCAAACATCCAATCACGTTTGTTATCTTTTTTATAAAAATATTATATTTTATTATTTGTTTCATCGCTTTTTTATCTCTTCTATAAAGCTCACTTACATAAAAACAGAGCTCTTTCAGAGAAAAGAGTAATTCAATTCAAAGTCAACCGGCTACCGACACGTTTTCTTACAACAAAGCGCGCTCGCCACCGAGCGATAAACTGGTATCGGCGACTTCACATAAAGACAGCCGTCGTTGAATGGAACCTGAATTTGCGTGATCGCTAATTGTGACTGCACC
Organism: Formica exsecta; assembly: GCF_003651465.1. Lineage (NCBI taxonomy): Eukaryota > Metazoa > Arthropoda > Insecta > Hymenoptera > Formicidae > Formica > Formica exsecta. The sequence goes on along the minus strand of NW_021852808.1, from coordinate 169,300 downwards.
TGCAACGCCTCTTTGTGACCGGCGCGCGCCCTACACCCCTACTTGCTCACGTATCTGTAGAGAGCCGGCCAGATTTCCTGCTCATTGTCAGAAGTAGACGGCCCTCACGGCACTTGTTGCTCTTGCACATCGACATTTGTCTGGCGCACTATTATATCGCTATGCATTTTACTCCCGACGCCGGCACTCTTTGTCAAGTTAGGCTCGCCTCCGTGCGCGCGTCGAGTCCATAAATGTGCACTCGCGTGTTTTGTCTGTTCAAGCGAGTCCGTAACTACTGGGGAGGAGGAGATCATAAAGGAACATGGCGCGACGCGATAATGTACTTGTATACGACGTGCCAAATAGGCCAGGCTGTCTTTTAAATCTTGCTTTAAATAAGAAGTAATTTTTGATGAATTTTTGATGGTTCAGCAAAATAAATTGATTCAAAATATCTAAACCAGAACTTAGATATTTTATATAAAAATGCTGCGCGTGAATAATTTACGATATCAAAAACAACATATAATATTTAAATATTGAATCAGTGACACTTGCCGTATGTTATGACAGCGAAAATCATTGGTTATCTAATAATTCTCGCAGTTTTACCTATAATCACAGCCGAGAAAGTCATATTTTTTCTGTTCAGAACATGACGAGATCCGCCGTTATAATTCTCTATCGGGACGTTACGTGCATTATTCTCGTCGGTATGGTAATCCTTTCTTCGCCTCCGCATCGCTTTACGAGCACCGTTCTTATTGGATTTTTGCGACCGACGACGTTTCTGTATTCGACTTCTGAAAAGAATGTTTTATCGCTACTATTCGCAAAGAAGTAACTTCGAATGACTGTCCCTTTTTTTATTGCCCCTACTACTTGTTATTGTCGCATACTCGAGCGGATCACGCTCGGGAGTTCTCAGTGAGACATTCTTTGTGGTAATTTGAAATTCAAAGAGAGAAACACATACACATATAATGCTTCATAAACGATATAAAAATAAGATGAAAATCAATGTGTGTAATTCTTTCGATTTTAAAAATGAAATGTGAATATGTAAAACAAGTATCCCCTTTTTATGAAAATCCAATACTTATTGATATAAATTATATTACAGTATTTTTTTTAAAAATGTTAATGTTTTAATGAATATAAAATTAACTCGGAAACATTTCAAAGAAAGTTATCATTTGTTACAATTTTTGAATATCTTACAATAAGTACTGCAAACCTTATATAAAATTCTAAAAAATTCTATTCAAACTCATAATAAACAATAATTATTTATTAATTTGTTATGTAATTGCTCTACGACTTCCTGTATAAATATTTGAGAGTAATGCTGTCTCTCTATACGCTAGTATGATATTTCAAATGCCTAGGTAATTTTCCGGACATTACCCATGACTTCGATTAACGTCTAGCTATTCCGACTATCTACTATCTGTAGAACGAGAAGAGCTATCATTATTCCTTAATTTAGAAGCAGAAAAAAAGAAAATATTATTCGTACACTATGTATATTGTCTTTATGCGTAAAATACATACATACATATTTTTTATTTTCAAATTACAAAACGCATTATTCACTTTTATTTTAATTTGATAAGGCTAATCTATAAATAGTCTCACTACTAATTTATAACATTTTTTTAAATGATAATTATACGGATTATCTTTTCTGATACGAATTTTTAAATTTGTTTTTGCATAGTCAATTTTCTCTCTCTCTCTCTCTGTCTCTGTCTATACAAATACATACATACATATTTTTTATTTTCAAATTACAAAACGCATTATTCACTTTTATTTTAATTTGATAAGGCTAATCTATAAATAGTCTCACTACTAATTTATAACATTTTTTTAAATGATAATTATACGGATTATCTTTTCTGATACGAATTTTTAAATTTGTTTTTGCATAGTCAATTTTCTCTCTCTCTCTCTCTCTCTCTCTCTCTCTCTCTCTCTTTCTCTCTTTCTTATAAGAGAGTTACGAAATAGAAAAATAGAAAATATACCAGAAACATTACATTTCAATTTACTTTTTCAGTTATATTGACATTTTCGTGTAACATTTTGGTAAACTGTAGGTCGAGAAAAACATTTTTTTTTATAACAATTGAGCAAACAAAAATAAATTTGATATGATTTAAAAAATTGTTATCAGAAAAGATAATCCGTATGATTATTATTAAAAAAAAAATATGAGATAAATTTGGTTTTTTAGATCATCATATTTTTGTTCGCTCCTTTTTATTCATCTCTCTTTGTAAGATATTTATAATTCACGCTATATATTTATTAACAAGTATACAATATCAAAAATTAATAGTAATTAGATCGTTCCAGTTAAAGATAATAATGCATGAATTACTGTTTATAAACCACGCTGTGCTTGTAACACCCAATTACAGCAATTACGCCTTCAAACAATCATTCAAAAAGTAGAGAGCCCTCCGAGATATTTACCGCCCTTTCTATAGGAAAGTAGGATGCTTGAATTGCCTAATTTAACTTCCATAATTTGCAACGTAATCAGCGATTTAAGCTCGTATTTTCGGGTTGAGTAAATTATATAGTAACATTTTCGAACGCTCGCTAAACATATGATATAGAAACGTTGTAGACGTTAATAACGCTTCTAAACCTCTCCAAAGTTTTGACAGAGCATAATGTCATGTGACGCGACTAATTGCTTCAATATATTTTCGCAACGATGAACCCTTATCTCATGTAAGTAGAACACGTCCGTTTTAGTCAGACAGAAAAGCGGCTATAATAAATACGCAAGAATCTTAATCGATCTCAAATCTTCCATATTTTTCAAAAACAATCGTATTCCTTTAATCAATCGAAAAGCTTCTTTATTCGCATAATTCGATATACGAAAGAGACGGACAATTTCCTTAACGAATAAGCAAATATTTACACTTTATAATATTCTCATAATTCTCTCTGTCCTAATATTTGTGCTTCGTGGTAGTCCCATAAATTTTCCTCTCTTTACATCTTTCCCACACAGTTCCTCTTTTTATATCACTCTTCGTCGTTAGACTATCGGACATCGACCAAAAACACCGCTCCAAATTTGTCCGATGGCCATGAGCTTTCGTACCCGGCGGCGCCTCTTGGCGTGTTCCCGAAAGAGGCAAGCAAACTAGTTTACTCACGCCAGGATGACACGCTCGCCGGCCAAACACTCTCCCGCCCACGTTGTCTGGGAAAGCGCTTTTTTACATTTTTGCATATCCATGAGCTATATCCCGACTCTCCGTGCGCTGTAAGTTTGCAATATCGATAACCCATAATCGCCGTCACCACCGCCGACGCCGTTGTGTAACGTTGTGCCGACATAGGCGCGAGTAAAGCTCGAGCATAAGTCTCGCGGCAAATCCAATATCCAAACAGGCATGCATATGCAATGGGCAATCAGGTGCAGCCGCGTGGTTGTATCTGTATATCTGTACGCGTCGCGTCGGCATCGGCCAGTCAAACCGGCTCGTCCGAAAGCTCTCTCTTTCTCTCGCTCATTTTGTTTCTCTGTCTGGCGCATACACGACGACGAGGAGGAGGACGACGACGACGGTGACGGCGACGGCAACGACGACGACGACGACGACGACCTGCTGGCGAGCGGCGGGGCAATGCCGCTTTGAAAATCGATAAGCGCCTCCGCGTAGAGTCGGCCAGTCAGGGGCTTTTCGGTGTATCCGCGCGCCGGAGATCCTGGCGGGGGTGCCCGGTGACCTCGAAACGCCAACGCCAGAGGATCCCCGAGCGTAATTTCGTCCCGATATGTCTATCGATATACCCTACGGCGGAGGCCGGAAGTCGCCCGCCGTAAAGTTCCACGCGGACCGATGTCGATGACAGGATTAGCGCCGCCGACATTCGAGCCTCTTTTGGTCGAGGAAACTCGCGAAAATAGGAGCACTTTTGCAAGATTCTCGTACAATGATATTCTTGGAACGTGGAATTAAATATAAAAGTTTCATTCCAGAAATGTACATGCGGAATTTGTAAAACGAGAGAGTCAGCTTTCTTGAATTAAATTCAGTTTCTCCTTCATAGAAAATGTATATTATTTTATCATATCAATGCACCGATTGTATATTAATGCGGTGTAATTATTATATAATATACATTTATATAGCAAAATACGTGATAAGATATATAAACATGATTGATTGATTCTTTTATACATCATTAAATTAATATAGGGCATAAATATTTGTTTAAACCTATAATTTTTTTACAACCCCTCCCTCTCTCTCTCTCTCTTTCTCTTTTCCTCTGTGCTCTTTAATACACATTATATATATATTATATAATTCTATCTTTTTGTCATATAATGTATACTATAATATATATATATATATATATATGTACAAATAAACAAACAGAATGTGAATTGTAAGAAACGGAAAGCTAAATAAAAGATATGTCCATCAAAGATGGATATGTCTCTTACTTTTTTTAGAATAAAATGTGTATTCTTGCGTAAAATGTTTTGTATGCATATTGAAATTTATTTGACAGAATCTGAATTATATATGTGTGTGTATGTGTGTACACACATACACATGCATATATATATAATCTATATATTGTTATTACATAGCAGAAATACATGTTTATTACAATACAATGTTTATTACAATATTTAAACTAATATTAAATTGTGAATACAAGAAACAGACTACTCATTGTACATGCATAGAGAAATTACCTTTCCTAGTTTGTGTAATTTTGCATGTTATATAATATAATATTTACAAATAATGGACATCGCTGGTAATAAACAGATGACAGTAAGCTCTCTTAAGTGTCAAACATTTTTTAAGTGATCCTCTTTTTTTATTTTGGAAAAAAGAATTTTCATGAAATTTCCTCTTTCTTTGAAAGAAAATATATGACACAATTATGATATTATATCGGAAGGTTTTTATAATAGTCATTGCATTTTTATAAAAAAGATATAGCAAATTAATATTTAGTAATTAATCGATCTGTCCTCATTTTTTACCTAAGAAAGTGGCGGAGGGCGAGCTGTAGGCGAGGTATTCCTTATTGGAGCACCAAGCTGGAAATTCGTTCTGCTTGATCGGATGACCTGACTCATAATCGTCCTCACGTTTCCACGGTAACATGGTTTCCGTGGCCGTGGGGGTGGTTACCCTATAACCTTCCGCGCCTAAATCAAATATCGCAGATGCCAGATAATTTCAAAGGGAGTACCGAAACGGAGTTTGAAACCGTTATGATTTCGGCAAGAATGCAATCTTTTCGTTACTGTAGATACAAAAAGATCCCAATCCATCAAAATTATGCCGGTTTCAATCTCTCTAAATGAAAGACAAACAGGCATTCGAAAAATAATAGCCAGCAATGTAAGAAATATGCAAAAAAAAGAAAACAATTCGCGACAATGCAAAGTCAACGTTTGATGATGGTCAATATATAAAAATATACGCAAAAAGAAAGAGAACGATTCGTGGAGCAACACAAAATCAACGCTTGGCCTCTTTTCTTTCTCTTTGCGAGAACGTACCGTCGCGTCCTATTCTCAAATCTCCTTCGTCCATATTTATTGTATCCATCGACGTAGTAGCTGTGGTAGCGTGTTGATTGTCTGCGTTTACATTGGGCGAATCTTCCGTTTAGAGATTTTAAAATTTATTAGTTATGCAGCTATTTTTTTTTCTTGAAAAAGCAATTAAGTACACACATATTATAATATATATATATATATATATGTACAAAAACATGTTAATTAATATTTTTAATATTTTTATTATTTCTTTATTAATAAATCCGGTTTGCGATGAAAATCTCATTTCCGCAGCACGATAATTATGTCAAACAAGTTGTATATATATATATATATATGTACAAAAACATGTTAATGACGCATATTAATATTTTTATTATTTCTTTATTAATAAATCCGGTTTGCGATGAAAATCTCATTTCCGCAGCACGATAATTATGTCAAATATCCGTTCCAAGTTGTATATCTGCATTTGTGGTGGTTCAAGAAATACTCAGACGCGACGGGATCAGTTCGCCGATATCCCCGATGGATTCTATAAATTCCTGGCATACTTCTCCGGAAAGCGGGAGCAACCCCGAGATCGACCGACCGAACGCCCGATATAATAGCGCGCTCTGCTTACGCGCGGTAAGTCCCAAGAAGAAAAGAAACGTCAGTCCGATAGCGTGACGGAGAGGAAGGGTAAAAGGCGAGTAGGGTATATGCTCCAAGATTTTCCTACCCTCGATCCCTCACCCCTTTGTGCAATCGAGCGCCGTCGCTTGCATACAAAGAGAAGGGAAATTGCGGGTGAGCGGCTTCGAGGTCGCATTCTGCAACGACATCGCGCCCTTATCCGGCTTACGATTCCGGATGTTTCTCGTAGGAAAGGATTCGCTCTGCCGAAGAAGCGCGAGCTACCCATTTGAGACAAATAGGTCAATTCGCCATAATATTCGAGCCGGCTCAGGCGGGATCTATGCCGAATGAGAGAGAAAAAGAGAGAGAGAAAGAGAACGAAACGCGAGCCGGTATTTCCGGATGTCCCTACGTGCTTCCTGCCCGTGTGCGTTTCTCTTGTCCTGACTCGCGCCAGCGATCCGAGTGCGCAGACGTCCTGACGACGATGGTCGCGAGCGAGCGAGCGAGCGGAGGCACGAGACTCTCATCCTCCGGACGCGTCGATGCGGCGTCCGAACAAGCGCGAAGGTAACGAGCGAGCAGAGCGGGAGACGCGCAGGAAAGGAACGAAATAGATCGCGCGCGCGCGAGAGAGGATGAGAGGAAGAGAAAGGAGAGAGAGAGAGAGAGAGAGATTTTGTGAAGGAGAGACGGACAGGTAGAATGGAGCGCGCACGCGGAGGATAGAGAGAAAGGACACACCTGGCGCGTGCGCCGCGATACCGTCGAGGGTGGAAGAGAAAGAGAGATCGAGCGATCGTGAAAGGGGGTAGGGGGATGAGGACGCGCGAGGAGGGACGTATACAGTTGCCTCGTAGGGCAGTCGTTCCTCCTTCGTCGTTCCTTCACTGCCGTGCGCTTTTAACGAAATTATTCCGTGATCGCGGAGCAAAAAGAAGCGGAGGTAGACGAAGAAGCGGTAGTTTATGGCAGGCGAATAGAAGACGGAGGGTGTATTCGCAGGAAGCTCCCGGGTTACGGGCCGCGAATCTGCCCCGACGCGCGCGGCGGCATCGTCCTCCGGCGGCATCGTCCTCCTCGAAGAGGAGCCCGGCTTGCGTGGCGCGCGTCGTCGTGGCCGCGGTTGACGGCAGTAGCGGTGGAAGAAGTGGTGCGTCGACGGAGAAGGAGGAGGAGGAGGAAAAGAAAGACGTCGTTCCTTTCGTCGTCCACGGTCAGTATCCTCTAGTGGTGAAGGCAGAAGCGAGAAAGAGGTCCACGGGGAAGTGGGGACGGCGAGAGGAAGCGGAGGGGTGGGGGCGCAAAGGGGGGGGGGGGAGGAAGGAGAGAGGAACGATTCTCTAGGGGACGTAGAACTCTCGCCGGTTCGCGCGCGCGAAGTCGACTCGTCGACTCGTCGGCGAAGGCATCAGGACGTGGTCGTGATCGTGGACAAGAGAGGGTGTCGATGGTGGCCGGTGGTTCACGCTCGGCGATCGCCGCTTATTGATTTCCGCAGGAGGGACGACCGCCGCGCGAATACTCCCGTTTCGTCGTTGCCGTCACGCGAAATTTTCGGCCGCACCGTCCGTTCGTCGCCGCGTCGCGGCGTTTCGCGTCGCGGCCCCCGCGATCGATTCGCGTGCGCTCCTGCCCCCGTCGCACCTGCGTGTATCTACTCTCCTACCTTCTCTCGCCCTCTCTCTCTCTCTCTCTCTCTCTCTCTCTCTTCTTTCTCTTTTTCCGTTTGTCTTCTTTTCCTTCCGCTTCTCGATCATCCTCGATCCATAGCCGCAGTCGTCGCTTCGAATGTGTTGAGGTTCGACGGCACGTAAAACCGGTTATCTTTGACAGGATAACGTCCGAATGTGTCTTCGTCGTGCGGCTACGCGCAGCGTCGAGGAGGAAATATGAGAAGCAAGGTGAATCAGGTATAAGGTAACAGGAACTAACAAAGTAGTAAAGCATGAGAGGGCAGGGGAATTCGAGATGCGAGAAAAAAGCGTGTGCGAGAATGTAATGTATGAGGCAAAAGCCGATTGAGATATCAAGATGATCGTACTTGTAAGAGAGAAGGCAATAGAGGTAGAAAGTATATGAAGATATAAAAGAGATAGACGATAGCGTTTCCTCTCCCTACTTTCCCTAGAAAGGGAAGATCATGGTTTGTGCATGTACGAACGGAAACACGTACGTCGGTCATTAGAATCGCATTGTCTGGGATTCGGAACGCGCGGATGGAATGTTTGTTGCTCGAGATAGGCCCGCTGGCGGTAGCTACAGCGTTCGATTAATCGATTAGCGGCGATAACAATTTGAGTTTGGCCACTCTCTCGGCCTGGAAACGCGAGGCAACAAGAAACGAATGCTTGCACTCTGGTATTACGGCGCGCGAGTCGATCAAGATTCCTTTGTGCGTCGTTTTCCCCGGGGGTCCGACAGACCCCGCGAAATATCGAATCAATCCCCTTTTTAGGTCACTCGAGTCATTAAATCTGATAAAATCTGACAAAACTTAATGTACTGCAAGTTTGCGTATATGATATACATACGTAACTTTATTTCTAAGTTTGTTCATTTTTTAAGCGAGATAATTGGAAAATCCTTTTCATAACACACCTGTAGAATAAATAATTAAAATATTTTAAATTTAGACTACATATATATATATCATAATTAGTTTCAAATTAGTTCAAATACTATAATATCTCAATATGATATTTTTCTAACTGATTATTGGCTGTCACACAAAATAAAATGTTCACAAAAAATCAATTATATAGTGCAACGTTACGAATAATTGTTTAATACTATTGAAAATGGAATAGAAGGATATATATTTTGTAACATTGTGTATTCTTGTCGAAGTTCAAATTTATTTTTTACTTTTATGTGTTACATAACATCGATCGAGAAACGCGATACAATTGTCTTAAAATAGAATAAAATGTAGATACGAAAATAGTGGCGCTTTTTTAAACATTGTTAACAGTTTTACATGAAGCTATTTTGGTATTTAAAAAAAAATTATTTTACAAATATGAAAAATAATATCGATAATAATTTTTTTATTCTTTATAAAGTTTCTTTGCTTTAAAAATTTAATCAATTTACTCTGCTGAGTTAAAAAAAAAAAATATCAAATAATAGCGGCGAGGATTAAATAAAATGGGTTTTATTGTGATGCTAGTGTATCTTTAACTCGGATTGATTTAAGTTGCTTTTTCTATTTGCGTATCGTAGATATTTATTTATTATTTATTTAATTCAAATTTAATTATTCATTTAAAAGAAGTCGGTCTAATAATTTCCTCTTTGAATTAGTTAAAATCCACATCAACTGCTATTTTTATCGTGCTCGTATCTCAGCGTCTTTCCTCTCGACGAAAATTGACAGAAAGCAAACTTTCGAGAGAAAGTCCGTTTGTATCGGTCAATAGGTGACTAAAGCAGAGAATGAAGTAGCTACGTGCGAAACACGATCGATGGTCCCGAAGGCTCGAGATATTTCAGCGGCGAGTTCCAAGACGCGCGATAAAAGTAACTATTCCGAAGACACATATCGGCGAAACCGAGGATGAAAGAGAGGAGGGGAGAAAACCGCGCAGCTGATGACGAAGAGTGGCCACTCTTTGAAATTCACGAGCTTGTGGAGAGCACGTATTCTCCTCTCTGACGGAACTCCGCATTCCTCTCTTCTTCGCGCGAACCGACGTGTGGAGATCGATCGATCGAAGCGAGCCGCGCACTCGAGTTTTCCCTGACCTAAGAATACAACCGGCTGCTCGAGTGCCGCGGAGAGGAAACCAGGGTGAGGTGGACTTCTAGAATGGACCAGAGTGGGGATCGAGTGAGGAGAGAACCCCGCCCCCGTTTAAGCGACGCTGGACAACGATGACTGCGAATTTTGTCTCTTCTTCCTTGCTCGCATCTTCTCGGAGTTACTTGCTCCTGTTACTCGCGTCCTCCGATCGGATACCGTGTGAACAGCGAGAGAGCGGCTCTCTCTCTCTCTCTCTCTCTCTCTCTCTCTTCCCTTATCAAAGACGAGAAATGTCTTGCCGATCTCGGGTACGTCATAACGACGCACAAATACGCGAGATTTCATTCCCGAGAGCGTTATCGTGCCGCTCGCGAAAAGTGCGACTGCTGCGATAACCCTCTCGTGCGGAACGAGAGTCGGATGCAAATTCGACGTCGATGTTCGTCGGCATCGCGTGACGCCGAGCGATTAGATTAAAAATCCCGACGACGGCGGTTCGCGGATTATTTATTTTTTT
>NW_021852808.1:156922-158402 GCF_003651465.1 Formica exsecta | reverse complement strand
CCCGAGGGGGGGGTTTCGGGTTTTTTTTTTTTTTTTTTTTTTTTTTTTTCGGCGAAGGTAGGAAGGGGAACGGCACGGTTGACGGATCAATTACGTTATCGCGGATCGGCGAGTTTCTCTCGCTAGAAAGTTACCGGGCTCGTCGAGTCTCTCGTGGGTGGTTCAGGCTGTTGAAGTTACCTGAGAGGGCGAAAGTCGCGACCTCCGCGGGCTCTCAGTGGGACACGTGAGAGGGTGCGCGACACGCGAGCACACTCGAGCCCAGCCCGGGAATCAACTGGTTCTCCTTCTCTCTTTGTCGCAGAAAAACGAGCCGAATGATGTTCAATTGACAAAGACCGCACAGCGCTAGGAATGGCCCCCTTCAATTCCGTCTTCCTGGGTGTCTGGGGAGTGTTCGTTGTCATTTTGATACAAGGTACGCATGTCAATACTGCTACGTTATCATATTTCTTCTCTTTTAGTACGTAAGATTTCATCTTGAATCGTATAAAAAGATCTTGACATATCTCCATTATTCACCTGGTTCTTTACCGTTCCATAAAAATTACTTTGTTAGTAGATTTTCTTGTGTTTTTTAGTACATTAAAATTATATTATATAAAATAAAAATATATATACTTGTTTCTTATATGTATATATAAAAATTAGTTTAAATTATCTGATCATTTTTTTTTTTCTAACACAGATTCGTACATTAGTCGATATTTTATATATGCTGTTACAATTACGATTAAAATTTTGTATAACTTCAACATTGAAAAAATGTTTCCCTCCGAAAAGATTAGCTGTGGTTCTTTGGTTGAGTAACAATGTGCTATTAGAAGTGATTAAGAAGTCCGATACATTTACCTAATGCGAATCCATTTACACAAAGAGCCCTTTGTCCTACTTTAACATGAAACGATAATTTAATCCAGTATTCACAAAGTTATTTCGAATTATCGGATGTGTCTCGTGAAAATCATGATGCTCGTTAATAACGAAACGTTTGCAGAATCGACACCCGTTAGCTGGGAGGAATGGTGGACGTACGACGGTATTTCCGGTAAGACATCCGAATCGATTGTTTTTAGAATCAATATTCCGATAATATTCCCCTCTTATTGTCTAATTTGTCTTGTAAAAAAAAAAATTAATCGCATTTTCAAAGGTCCTGCCTTCTGGGGTCTTATCAACCCGGAATGGTGGCTTTGTAACAAAGGTCGAAGACAATCACCGGTCAATCTCGAGCCTACTCGACTGCTTTTCGACCCGAATTTACAACCGCTTCATTTAGACAAGCACAGAATTAACGGTGTACTGGCGAATACCGGACATAGCGTGGTATTTGCCGTGGAGAACGACACCCGTCATCCCGTCAATATCTCTGGCGGTCCGCTCAGTTATCGTTATCAGTTTCACGAGATTCATCTGCACTTCGGCGCAGACGATCGCATCGGCAGTGAACACACCGTCGATGGACACGCTTTTCCTGCTG
>NW_021852808.1:129206-156683 GCF_003651465.1 Formica exsecta | reverse complement strand
CCTGCTGAGGTAAAAAAAAAACAGATAAGAACAATAATTTAAATGAAACGTTCAATGAAATGTCTTCGATGTTTTTTGCAATCTCTCCATTTCCGATTTAAAAGTATGATAATTAAACTTCAAATATTCTCGACGTGAGGCGTCTAAATAAAATGTCCGTATGTGTGTATGTGTGTATGTATGTACGGATTGATCGAAAATGTCTGTGCACGCTGTAACTTTCGCACATTTTGAGATATCGGGCTAAATTTTTTTATATGAATAGAGTATCATTAAAGAATAGTTGGTATTGAAATTGAAGAAAATTGATGAAAGAGTTCATTTTTTAGGAAATTTTGAATTTTTTGAAAAATGTCTGTGCACGCTTTAACTTCCGCAAATTTCGAGATATTGGGTTAAATTTTTTAACATGATAAAGCTTCCTCTATGGGAAAGCCAAAATTGAAAAACCCGTTTATTCTGAAAAGGAGCTTTATAAGCAAAATAAAACGATAAGGAAGCAATGTGCAAGTTTCTAATGTGCACGATTTTTTAAGTATATTTAGGTCTTTTGGGATAAAAATTTTGTTGGAATAAAAAGGTGAAAAGATTGATGTATCTTCGAAAGTCTGATGATGGTATGCATTATAACTTTTTGAAAACTTGGCATGGTTTTGTCGCCAACTTTTTACGAAGAAGATAATCGATAATTATTATCATTCTTTGAGGGAACGCGGGCGTTTCTCGACGTATGCAAATATGATCGAGCGGTGTGTACGATAAGCTTAGCGATACGTAACGACGTACGTATCAACTGTGTACCGCGGCGTCGATAGTAATCGAGCGACACACACGTATATGTAATATACATGAACAAAGTTGACGTTATCGACCGTATGAATTGCACAGGGCAGGCCATGGAAATTAAACGTTTCGGGGTGCGCGAACTTCTGCCGGACACGAAGCATTACATGACGTACGACGGCTCCACCACGATGCCGGCGTGTCACGAGACCACCACATGGATCATCCTCAACAAGCCCATATACATCACCAAGCAGCAGGCAAGTATTGCCGTCCCACCGTGACAGCTTTTAAAATGCAACCACACGCCCCCGCACTTGAGTGTTCGCGACGGTAAAGTACGAAGGCTCCACTCAATTATGCAATTCCGATCATTAAAAGGGCGAATCTCTGAAAGATCGTGGAACATCGTACTTCATGAATAACTTGACATAGTTAAAATATTGCAAAATAAAGAAGAGAAACGAGAAACTAATTAAGCTCATATTTCTCAGAGCATCACTATGAAAAGTTAGATCTTACAGAAATCTCTTTTTGTAAATTTTGTCATTCTTTTAAGTACAAGAAATTAAACAAGAGACATATTGGACATTTTAAAAAATGGATAAACTCTGTGGCATAATAACATTGTTTAAAAAAAGAACACAAATGTTTAAAATCTAATTTTTTTAGCTTATAATAATCTTGCTTTAATAAATAAAATATGCATGAGCAACTACACATTATTATCAGACACTAAAAGATTAAATAAGTTTCTTTGAAAGCTACTGCTTGATTTTTCATATTAATATAAGGTAGCTGGTTTTATTAATAGACTTAAGTTTCATTGAGAAATGTGTTATATTAGCATAGTAGTAAGCGGGTAAATCTATTTTTGATGTAAAAGTTAAATCAAACTTTATACTCTCTCTCTCTCTCTCTTCTTTCTCTCTCCTTTATATAATAACATTTGCGATAATCGATCATGTATTTAAATTAGTTGTCACATCAGAATTGCAAATGTTGTTATTACTGATATCGATCGCATATTCACCGAGGTGATAAAATCACTCGTACCTTATGTCATGTAATAATGAAGCTTGAATCGGATTAAAGATGAATTTCATTTCAACTCTTTCAAGTATAATATTCATGTAAAAGTAAAGCTAATTTAGGATCATAAAAATTTAAATGTAATTGTTTTATATATAGAATTAAACAGTTTTTACTTTATGAAATCTTTGTGTTAAATCTAAATTATCTAATTAATTTAAATTCCATTGCAGCATCAAAATAGTATCGAAAATATTCTTTTCTATATCATTGCTTATTACTTATCTTATATTTCATAACCCTTGTTTTCGTAATTATTGCAGCTACACGCTCTGAGGCAATTGATGCAAGGGGATGAAAAACAACCAAACGCTCCGCTTGCAAATAACTTTAGACCACCGCAACCCCTTCATCATCGTCCCGTTCGGACAAATATTGATTTCAATATTCAGGTACATCATAATATACGCAAGATATATCATAGTTTCAAATATTACAAAAATAATAGCGCTAATTTTTATATCATGTTTTTAGGGTCCGAAAAATTGTCCGACGATGAACAGGGACATATATTACAAAGGTATCGAATGAAATAAATTACAAACTCTTAGACAGATCAACAAAATAGAATTGACACACACATTCCAATCATCACAAGAATAATATTAGTCAAAAAAATTATAGAATTTACAACTCTCATTTACTTTGAGATTATAAGAATACTAAATTATCACTTTAATGTCTTTGCCTAGGAGCTGTCAGGAGTTTTATAGAAGAGCGCAGTTTTTATTTCTGATTGCATTAAAATCGTTTTGTTGTCTACCTTTTCAGCCAACAGCTGGAAATAATACCCAGCACTGCCGTGAAATCGACATTCGCAGTAACTACGCTTTTCCCCGGAACGAGCTGGAACTTCGCTGTAAGGAAAAAATTGACATATCAATTACAGGCGGGTGACGCCGGGTCACAAAAAAAAAAAAATAATTACAGCAGATAGAACGCGCGAAAGATGATCGACGGCGCCCACGGCGTTGAGATCGAGATTTAAAAAAAAGATGCTTCGTTGTACTTATTAGACGTGAATTGCCAAGTATGTTTCCAGTTAAACCAGAAGAAAAAAAAAACAGATATAAACCTATAGATCACAAGTTAGACGAGATAAGCTAATCGTATAAGATCTATTATTATACATATATCGGTAAACTATCGAAAAAAAAGCTATGACTATCGTGGCCTGCGCGAAGGGTTGAGAGATGCAATTATATGTATAAAAATTCACGCGCGATGAAACGCGCGCTATCGAGCAAAAGTTTATACTATATTCTTGTAATAAAAGCTTGAAAACGTAGAACACACGAGACGCTTTCCAGCGGCAGTACTCGACTCTTCCTTCATCCATCAATTAGCCGCTCTTATCCTACGAAGAAATCGATTCTTCCTATCCTCGTCGCGGGATCCGTCATTTAAACAATGGCTGTCCATCGAAACCACAGCATTGTCTTGTAATAAACGCTTGGAAACGCAGAACGAGCCGTGCTTCGGCGAATCTGATTGAGTTCCTTTATCAAGTCCAATTAGTATATCTTCTCTTATCTCCTATCATTCATTCTCCTTTTTCTCATATTCTCGGCTTTTGTTATCTAAACAATAATTACTCATCGACGCTTTGATGTTGTTAGGAAGTTATCACGAAATAGCGATGCTGCTGATATGTCGGACTGTTGAAATTCGTAGACTTGAACCTGAGTGGTGAGTATCGCGAAAGTCTAGTCGATAACATAGAATCCGCCGAGCACGGTTAATACCAGCTCGACAATTAAATGACGTGGAGTCTTAACGTCGTTGCCGAAGGGAAAATCGATTTTCCTTCGACGGAGGAAGCTGCGCCTGCACCAGTCAGAACATTATCAGCTTCCAGTGAATTCCGCGTTGTTACGCCTCTATCGCCCCGTGTCCTTGCTGTGACCGATTCCGCTGTATGTGAAATAATCCTCCCACTGGAATGCTTGGCTCGCGAGAGGGCAAAGAAGGAAGGGACCTGTCGAAGAATGTTAAAGAAGAAAAAGGGAAGGGAGATATGAGGTAGATAAAAGAGGGGGTGGGATGATATTACTATCATTGAACCGCTACTCAGAGTTCGACGGTGCTGCCCGCAGACCGCTAGGGAACCAGAAAGAGTAAACGGTACAGGGTGACCGAGTGAGAGGAAGAGAGAGAAAGAGAAAGGAAAGGGAGACCGCGAAGGAGGTGGGAAGGTTCGTTGAGAGGAAAGGGCGAACGAGGAGGCGAAGGGTGGAGGGTGCAGAGGAGAGGGCGCCGCGCGCGCGAGAGAGGGACGGATACAGATCCATCGTGCCAGTGGCCGCTGCGGCAAATCTGCGGCTCTCCACGATCGTTCATCGAAAGACAGACAGAAAAAGTGACGATTATTATATTAGGGCACCCGGCCTGGATTTGGGTGCCGACACGCCGTTCGCGATCAGCCGATCGGTGGTTCGTAGCGTCCCCCGACTAATTCCAAGGCCGTTCCCTGCGGGGGCCGAGCGGGACAGATGAGGTGTTCCAGCAATGGAACCAACTCCGCGCGATCTTCCAGCAACGGTTGATCTCGACCAGAGCGACTTGTGCGAATGTCCGCCGTCGCCGAGGTTCCGCCGGTACGGGGATTGATTGATCGGAGAAGAGAGCATTCGAGGACGTCGATGCCAGTTGACGACCTCATGGCTCAAGTAGAGGGTGTTCTCTCGTGAGAGCGAGCACGGACAATAGGGAGTACGCGAAAAGAGAAGTGCGACAAGTGACATCGGGACGCATCGCTGTTTAGTTTGGAGAAAAAAAGGAACGAGAGCGCGTTCCTCTCGTTGCTCGCGAGAAAATTTTCGACGCTGAGGACATTTGCGTGCAAGAAGATCATTTGTTCCATTTCAATTTCGTTTATTCCGATTAATCTCTTTGTATGCGATCGTGACGATAGTGATCGGTAAAGTTTGCAAAGATTTGGTGGACCGAGAAAGAGAAGGCTGCGCGATACGGAGTAGATGGAATTATCGCGGGAGCGAAGCACAGTGTACGCTCATCTTTAAGGTCGGAGGGTGGCTGTAAGCGGTCCTGTGATTGGTTAAGCGTGTCCGCGGGAATCTTTTTCGCTCTGTTACGTGCGCTAATTCGAGCTTATCAGGCGACGTAACGCGAGGTAAATTGATGAGAGTCTGCGGTTGACGGCCGTTGACCGATGTCACCCTTGTCAGGTCAGGATCGGTCAACGTCAAGGAAGAAAGAGGAAAAGTTAGAGTGCCAAAGGGACTTGGATTGAACGGCGAAGTTCGACATCGCGATCGACGTGGCTAATTCGCGCGACAGGATCGCGTTACGTCGACGACTATGAGCTACACGGACTGAAACTATCGCTAGTATATCCGCCAATCCAACGGGAAACTTTCGCTCAACTCAATTACGCTGCAACCGTGTCGTGTTCGCGCCTGCGAAAGCCAAACGAAAGGTGACACCGACCTACTCTTGGCCGTAACTCGACGCTCGTACTCCATGAGAGAGTTAATCGCGGTCCCGCGAACGCTTCTGGGTTCTTCGTCGGGTTCGCGATTAATTTATGATAAGTGTGATAAGCCACCTCTGGTGTGGATTACGCCGCGCACTGACGACGACGGGGAGGGAGTTAGTAGCACGGTTAGCGGACTCAGCGATTATAATATGGCGAGACAGGCATATTTCGTCGTTGATTAATATGCCGACCGCGAGAAGCAACGAGGTGGGATTTAAAATTCATATCGGTCGCATAATCGATATTTTGTCACGCGCGCTTCCTTTTTGATTTCGGTACCATCAAGTTACCACCAAAGTTATTTATGTGAACTGCATATCAAACGACACTGCGCAATCGAACGAAGGATTCATCCTGGTATTCGAGTAAGTGTTCTATCGACGCTTCGGCGATAATATTAAGAATGTAATTTATATAAGACTCTCTCTCCCGTAATTTTTCCAGATTAAATCGTCGCGGCAGTTATAAAAAGGAGAATAGCTGGCACTGGCTTAAACTACTGATACGCGAGCGCTTATGGCGCTCATTTAATCAGAATGAGAACTGAGAATCCGCTGACAATGCCGCTGCTGCGACGACAGGACGGGTCTGCGAAATGAAAACTTCTGACAGAGACAATGGAAGCGTCCACGCGAGTATGACGGCCTTATTCAGTGTCGCGGACGGCACGCTTAGGCGACCACAAACGAGTAAGAATAAAAAACACAATTTGTCCTTAGAATTTTATAGTCTTCCTTTCGCCTTATGTACGACGCTCCGCGATATTCCCACGCGTTTCATCGTGTTGCTTTAAACGATCGCATTTTGTAAACAAGCACAAATTTTATTTCATAAAAATATATAAAATTACATATAAAGTTTGTTTATCGTAGACTTATTAGAAATCAAGGATCCGATGTGATGAACGATCGTTTCGTATTAGCACAAAACGGTTCTCCACTAGTCTATCGCAAGCTATCTGTTATTTCAGCAATGTAATATTTCTTCTTTTATGCGCGACCGTTCTTTGTACGCCGACGTTCTATTCTTCCGCCTATATTAAATTCCTATTTTCCAGTAGCGATAGAGCAGTTTGTACTCGTCTCCTTTTTTTGTTCGAACGCATCTCAAACGACGGCCGATGTCGACCAACAACGATAAATGCGTCGCGAGCGTGAATCTTTGATCAGACGCCGCGGCGACCGCAAAATATCAAGTATACAAACAATCGATTACGAGAGGAGATGCTGACGCGAAGCTTTTATTCCGCAGCTCGTCAGTAAAACGGAGAAGTGTCGTCGTCTGTTGCGGTGGAGTCGACTTCCTGTTCTCGCCCCGAGGCGAGAGAACGATCCGGACTGGATCAGCGGACATCGGACAGACACCGATAAAAGGACGGTGTTATGTTAGTGACAAGGTGTCACCCTCTAGGAGGGCACATATTACTTGCCCTCTTCCTCTTGACGGGGTGTTTTGCCTTGCTGTCACGAGCGGTCGCCTTCCCGGATTGGACCGACTGCCCCGCGGTATGTCGATGCAAATGGACCTCCGGCAAGAAGTCCGCTTTGTGCCCGGACGCCGGCCTGACGTCGCTGCCGGCGTCCCTCGATCCGGACATGCAAGTTCTAGATTTGTCCGGCAACATGATACCCGCGCTACAGGCGGAGGTATTCAAGCTGGCCGGCTTGGTAAATCTGCAACGGGTCTTCTTGCGCAAGGCTGGCATTCACACGATTCATGCGGACTCCTTCAAGGACATGAGAATACTCATCGAGATCGATTTGTCGGACAATCACGTGACGACCTTGGAGCCGGACACGTTCCTCGGGAACGAGCGCCTGCGTATCCTGATACTTAGCGGGAATCCGCTCGGTACTCTACGTAATCTACAATTTCCCGTGCTGCAGCATCTGCGGAATTTAGAACTGGAGAAGTGCTCCTTGACCGAAATACACAGACAGGCCTTTGCCCGCTTGAGCGGCTTGGAGTTCCTGAAGCTGGATGGCAACCAGCTGGAATATCTAGAAGCCTCGGTGATATCCAATCTGTCTCAATTAAAAACCGTATCGCTGGACGGTAACCGGTGGAAATGCGACTGCAGATTGCGAGATTTTCGCATCTGGCTCATTCCCGACGCCCCCAGAAAGTTGTATTCCGTTCCGCAGATCTGTATGGGTCCATCGAGATTGGCAGGTCGTAGATGGGAAGACGTCAAGCCCGTCGACTTCGCTTGTGAACCGGAAGTATTCGTTCTAGCGAGTAGCACACAAGAAGAGACCAACGGTAATCTCAGCTTGGCATGTTTGGCATCCGGCGATCCCGAGCCGGAAATCTGGTGGCAGCTGAACGGCGGACCGGTTAATGCTACTAAATTAACCGATCAATTATACACCGGGCCTCTCGTCGTCTATACGACGTCCGAGGTCGGTGCGTCTTCCAAGTTCGACAAATCCGTGTCGTCTAAAATCGTCCCGGAGCGATGGAGTAATCTGACTGTTTACAACGCCAGCGACAGCGACGCTGGCGAGTATACTTGTTTCGCGAGAAACATTGCCGGCGTCGCCCGGGACACGGTCAACGTGGCGATACCTCACGTCTACACGGCCCCGACTCTCTCTCAGAGCGACAACTGGCTCCTCTGGGTAAGCCTAGCGGGTGGCGGCGCGGCCGCCGCATGCGCTTCCATTTCGGCTGTCCTTCTGGCCCTTTGCTTGTGCGGCGGCAACCGGCGGCATAGAAAGCGTGAGAAGATGAAGCTGCAGGGTAGCAGTAGCTTCGGCGACCAAGAAAAGAAATTGTTGGACCTGTCCGTGACCACGACTACGACGCCCGGCAATAGCAACGACCGCGGCAGCGGCCACGGCAGCCTTGGCGAGGCGTGTAGCACCGGTGATCTCGAGCTGGCCGAGCGCGGCTCCATTTGCGACCCCATGGCCGCAGCTGCCGTCACCGTCGAGCGGCTCCGACCCGCGGAGAGCGCGATAAACGCCATTCGCGCGGTCCCGTGCTCCGCTGCTGGAAACCTATTTCCGCCCCCGCCACCGGAATTCACCACTGGCGTACTGCCGGCCGGCATCTTCGGCAACATCTTCATTTCCGTGTCATTGCCGCAGGACGCGTCGTCGGAGCGCTGCTATCCGGATCTCCTCGACATCCCCGTCCATGCTGTCAGCGGCGCCGTGACGGCCGTCACAGCCAGCGGAAAGATACCATCAGCGGCTGTCAACGTTTCCAGCTTCGCCACGCTGCCGCGCCGGGCCTTACGTTCCGCCGAAATTGCCGGCGCCGGGTCGCCTTACGATAACATGGGACCGCGCATCACGGCGAACGGCAGTTCCGCGTTCTCGTTGACGGATATAGATCTGCGACTGTCACCGCCACCGCCGCCGCGGATCATTCAACCGCCGCACGAATTCGTTTCCCTCTAAAGGAGCGGCCTCCCCTCCATATATTGTCGCGCATACTAATTTCGTAATCGATAATATTCCGCTAATAACATTTCCCCGATATACTGAGGAGTGTCCATTATCGGCCGGATGTTATTAGATGTGACAACAATTAGCGCGCGGTAATATTGACTGTATCATAGGAGTCGTTCAAAGACTGACTCCCTTTGAGAACGCATGCGCGAGCTTCGAACGAGTGATCCGTATACGATCCTCGATGGAAAACGAATCATTATTTTCATGTCATCCAATCGCTAATTTGACAATGACACGCATCACATTAGTTGTATCGAACAACTTTTACCCTAGCATCATATGCTCGCTGAGTCATCATGATCGCCAAGGACTTGGCGTTGCAAGAATATTGATATCGCAACTCTAGACTGCCATTTGTCAAATCAAAATTTTTGAATAGCGTTATGAAAATAAGTTATATATATATATATATGTTATTTTTCAGCAATTAAAAACTGTTACTTATCAATAACAGAATCGAATATTGCGTATCACTATTTATCATAAAAAGCGATACAAGACACAATTCAGCTAATGATTTGAGAATGATTAAACTTTTTTTTCTTCTCTCAGATAATTCAAATGACTCAAAAACGCATAAAAATATCTTTAATATTTCTTAAACATTTAAAGCTTTTTAAATTTTTGTACTATGTCTAGATACGAAATAGATGAGCGTAGTTCATTTAGGCGATTTCTCTCGGCGAATTTCGTCGCGTTGAAAAAGAACATGTAAAAGATTTACTGGAAATGATTAACGTATGTCGATGTACAATTTTGGCGAAACACTTCTGAACACTGCGGAATCGCACGAATAGGTAATCATTGACAGATAGCCGGGGAACACCCCATGGGAAACGACGAGAATGTTAGTCGTGATTAGACATTTCCCGCGAGTGCGGTCCAAGTCGTTCTTCCCTACGACATATAGTGTGAATCTGGTGAATCGGCATGCCGAGAGAGGACTGAAAGGAAATCGATATTGCAAGCCGTGCGTGTTACCAAGATTAATATACGGAGCATTCGATCGAGGGGCCGATATCGGCCATGACTGCCGGACACTTACTACCGAATATCTGTTTGTCTATGCTTGTCTGCCTGCCTTGCCCGCTTGTCCGGCCCGCGGCCGCTTGCGCTCACGATGAATGCGTGTGAGTGATGGACGGATGCGTGAGAGAAACTTTAGATCTATAAAAAAAAAAGTCTCTTCTAGTCTCCGCTAAATAATCCGAAGCGAGGCGACGTTTGTACATACTTTACACGACTATTTCTTCAAACGATGGACTTTTGGCTAGCGCGAGCCCCAAACACGCCGCGCATCTCACATTATCTTCCTCCCATTCATTCTCCAAAGTGTATCACTAGTTTGTTATGTACTCTCTACGTGTGTACATATTTGTTATTACATTACAACATTCGTGTACACGCGCGATCCGGACGTTGCAAGTTGCGCGAACGCCGGCGCGTTATACATGAATAATATTCATTATGAACACTTTGTCAATTAATAAAATCATTGAATTTTACATCCATCGTGTTACTGTTGTGTATTGTCTCATTGCGTTCGTTATCAGAGAACGATGTATCGTATCGTGTTATGTTCACAGAGTTCGATTATAACATTCATATTGTGATCATATATAAATCGCATTTTATAGACAAAAAATCAAGATATATTTGGCATTGAAAAATTGAAGCAAGATATAGTATCATTTTTCTGTACCCAATTTATATGCTAAAAATAAAACGAAAAGCTGTACGGATTATTTCTTTTCTAAAAAAATTCTACCTCTGATTGGTTATACGGCTTTCTATGTATTATGTATTAAAAATATCGTATCAAAGTTTAACTATATTGTTAGTAATAGGATCTATTTGTACAAATTGTTATATGTAATCAAATAATTAAAAAATGCGAATACAAACCACTTTCAGTTTAAATTTGTGGAAATATATCATAAAACAAGTCATCATTTAGCTTAGCGTAATACAAATTAAATTTTTTTTTATTTCCATTTCTTCATCATTTTATGTTCTCCATTATATAAAAACAAACATTAAACTGAATTGTGTATTTTTCAGTAAAAATCCACACAGAATTGCGTGCCGAATCACTTCAGGATCAGACCGCTTCATCAAAAAATTATTATTCGTTATGACACAAGGCGAGGATTGCGTGTAAGATTATAAATTGCAATATTTAAATGCAGATTATGTATTGTGTTGCGCATAAACTTGCGTACAAAGTGCAAGAATAAAGTGGGTCGCCGATGCAAATGGGGAAACAATCGAAAGCATCACACGTTCCTGGTGACGTCTTTGACAGTAAGTTTCTTTTTTCCTTTGAATTAACATCCGTTAAGTTCGCGAGGCAGGTGATCAAAGCGTAAATAAGTTACAGGAAATTCGCGACGTCATGTTCATTCTCCCGACCTAATCTTGGAGTATATCCTCCTTGGCCTTGAGTATTTCGAGAATCTGGAAAAAAAGAACAATCATGTTACAGGAAAATCGCACGTGGACTCTTAAACTGCCCGCATTGAAAGATTAATAAAATAGTGATATTCGCACGATTCGTTTCTTTATGGAAAAACGCTTTATATAGTGTTAAAGAATGGATATGACATCGTGTATGACAGTCGATATTTATTGAACATTCGTGACGAGATTATCTATTTTGAGGGAATATTTAATTTAGCGAAAATAATATGATCAATACTTTCTATAATATTCAAAGATGTCGGTGCTCATTATTGCGAACATTCATTAATACTCTTTATATAATGCATTTTCAGTATCGTGTTGTTAAAATCAAATAAAACATTTTCAATATTTCAGTTTTAACAAAATCAATTAAATAAACAATAGATTATTTTCATGATTTTAATCACAAACTGTATTAAAATTAAAAATCACGATCTAATATAAATTAATTTAAATTCATTAATGCTAATAATGCAAAGTAAAAAAAAAATATATTCTTTTTATACATACCTCGCAAAATAGAATAGTATAGTCGAGGATCGTTAATTTTTTGTGCGAAATGAAGATCTTTATATCCATGAATATGATCGGGCATTAACCAGGAGGCGTCCTTCTGTAGCTTGTCAGCATATTTAAGTGCTATCGGTTTGCTCGCGTAGTCTACAATACAAAAGTACACAGTTAATAAACCAAGATACATATAGATTACAATGCATAATATTTATATACGTTTTATTGCAATTTGTTTAAACGCAGCAAACGAGATCATGAGAAAGATATAATAAAGTCTGATAAATAAACTGATTCGTTAAAAACTGATATAAACTGATATAAATGTATACCATATGTAATACTATATTGTTTCACGTTAATTCATTGGTACAGTTGTCCGCTCGTATTTTTCCATATATTTTCAATCAATCCGATAAAAGCTGCTTTAATTAATAACAACCAGATATTGATTCTAAATGTGATATTGATTTAAATATTTGCATGGTTCTGCGTCCATGTGAAAATGTTTGAATGCTAAAATATTTTGCAGCAATATGCGAATCAAATCGTCAAATTTCAACAAACAAGTTACTCTTTTATTTTTATCAGTATTCATAGTCATTTTTATGAATATTGATAGTTTTTATTCGTAAAATCTTATTTCTATAAAATCCGATCATTTTTATTTATTTATAAAATAATTTATATTTAAAAAGTTCACAATATATTCGTCTATAATTTTATTAACATATTAAATTATTTTAAGAAAATAATCCGCACACCTTCGTAATCAGGACCTAAGAGAGCGTCAGGATCCATGTCCACAGCGTAGAACTCAATGTCGGCGTCGGATGATAAATCGTGAAATCGATTCAAATTGCCCAAGCTCGACACGTCGGATCGTCCGATCCGAGGCTGATGTATCATACCTAAAGCGCGCTCCGATCTGGAGAAGCTCGATATTTCCGAATTTCGACCGATCCTAGGATACGGCACCAATCCAGCGGATCGCCTATCGTTGGCTTTCAACTTTTGACCCTCTGAAACATCGAGTAAAACACAATGACTAATTAGAATGACATGCTTAAAATTATGTTCTTGAGAGTTACAAAACATATAAATATAAAATTGTTACTTTTTCCGACTAATTATTTTCGCAATCGATATTTATAAATGAAACTAAATATCTTTTGCATGTGTATTGCTATACATATACATGCTTCGTGAAGCCAATTCAAAAACCATGATATAATTTATATATCGAATATACACATATACACACACACACACACATACATAAGACTATATATATATAAACATAAAATGTTTGTCAAAACATAAAAACTATCGAAAAAGTGAATAATAGTATTTTCTAAAAAACAATCATCTACATTTTTTATTAAAAGTTTAAACAAATTTGTATTAATTTACTTAAATAAAAATATATATTGCACAAAGTTATAATAAAATTTTAAAGAAGTAAAATTTGTGCAATCAATAACACGCTAAAACGTCGCAAAAGAATTAAAAAGACATGTAAAATGCATTTAAAAAGAAAATATCTAAAAGAGATTGTCATCTTTCACGATAGTCGTAATGTATATATATTGTATACTTGTACATAAAACTTTTATATAAAATTAGACGTTATATATATATATAAAAAAAAAAAATGCTACATGAAAGTTATGAAAATATGCGACATTCATGCGAGAATTTCTTGCCTCTGGCGGATTCAAACTGCTGGCCGACCGAGCATCTGGCAACTGAAAAATAAATAGGATGTCGTCGACGTTTTTTCATCAGAGATCGGACATCTCTCATAATCCTTAACAATTTAATTTACACTCGCACACATGGCGCTCAACGATTTCCTACGGGAATCTAGTCACAATATTTTTTTTCACGCGCGCTGCAGCTTTTTTGCACTTAATTCCCTATCCTATTTCATTTTTACTTCGTGTCGGGAATTGTTGCATCGAGTTAACAGTTTTGTCTTGGTGAGAAAAAATTAAATAATGCTTTATTTATAAGATAATGAAACAAATTTAACTTTTAATAGCTTATATATTTATAAGCTTATATATAATTATAAGCTTATATATTTTATCAGAAAATTAAAAGTTATCAAGAAGAATGCATGAATATATTTGACAACCATAAAATCAAGATGAAATTTGAAAAACACTATGTAAGAAAATGCTTATCTTTGATTAAAAATTTGTGGCTTGATGCGAACCGACTGTTAGACTAAAGATCAAAAACTCCCAGTGAGCAATATGTTATCAAAAGAAATTCATAAAGTACTCAAGTTTAAGAGTCGGACTTCCGAAAACACCATCAAAATGATAATATTATGATATCAATAAGTCCTCCAATGCGTCGATTTTAGAGGAAAGAAAGACATCATATAATTGACATCTAAAAGAATTCCACAATCTGACTTCTTTTAAATATCAAAAAAATGTCACCGTTAAGAACCGTTCTATTTGTAGTATTAGATTTTTTGGAGCGAGATTTTTAATTCATCGATTGATCAATCGCATGATGCACAAATGTAGCAAATACAGGACTTTGCTGTACATTTGTGCATCATGCGATTGATCAATCGATGAATTAAAAAACGCCATTTACATTTTTTGAAAACATAACCCAACTTCTTAGGTTAAATATAGAAATAACAAAAATATATATGAAAATATTAATATATTTTATGCTCAAATACATATTTAATAATATTTATAATTTAAGAAAGAAAGATTATCTTAAAAACGTTAATATTAAAGAAATGCTATCTCTTTGAAATCCAGAGCATGCAGTGGCACGCAATTCACACTAGAACACAGGGTCTCTAGTTCACATGTACGTTGCTTGCGCATGTGTGCGGCTTTCGTAAAATATCTTAAATGGCACGCTTGCTAGAGATTTTAGAGATATCTATGAAGAGATATCATAAAGAGCTCTTGTGAAAGATATCTTACAAAAAGATAACTTACTGATATCATTTCTAAGAAAATTTAATTAAGTCTTTAAAAAGTCCTCTTAAAGAGCTCATCCTCTCAATAATGCTCACTGGGCTAAAATGCTCTAAAACTTGTTATAAATCTCACGATATCGACTTACGATTGAGGGAGGTAGAAAATACCAGAAGTACCATAAGAGTGAAAAATCGGTTGTCCTGCATTTCTATGATGTGGATGATCGAAATTTTAAATAGTGATGCTGCAAAGCTTAGAATCGCACCGACACTGAATGCCTCCTGTTACCCGACGTCCGATTTTATACCTTGCGCCTCTACCGGGGTTGCGCCACTCCACCCGATCATGGAATTACCACCCTGAGGGGGGTTCAACCCCCTTATCGCAGGGCCTCCGACTCGCCCCTATTTCTTGCGATGTATTTCCCGCGATCTACATAACAGGCTGTTAGATGTTCTCCGGGTCAAAAATTAAATTTTATTTAACGTTAATTGAAAAATTTATAAAAAATCTGAGATATAAAATACTTACCAGAAATTTTTAATTTACAACACGTTTTTGCAAAATTTTCAAGACGGATAGAATTATTCCTTTGTAAAAACGATCAAGTTATTTGCCTAATCAGATGTACAATATAATAAAGATACAAACATTTGTATATTGATGAATACATACTGTCGGCCAAAGATGATGCTGGCAAAATATTATCGACGAATATTGTCGGTGATTTCAATTATGATTTCAGTTTTATAATAATTATTGTTATACTATCAAAAGAAGAAAATATTATTAGTATTGCGCATAACGCGTTACATTTACCTATGCCAATCATATCATTTCAATATGTATGTCGTTGAATCAAAGAATATATTTCATTATGGATACTTTTCTATGAGAGAACGAGCTGTTTTTTTACATCTTTTTTTTTCTTTTCTTAATATAAAATTTTCAAGGTTTTTCCATAAGCTTCCTTTTTTATATACCATTTCAATGTAAATGGTTACCGTCATTTTATGGGCGAGATGTATAGTATAAAGATATATATTATTAATTTTGACGACGCGGTCGATTTTGATGTACTACGCAACCCCTAGGATGGAAAACCCTATTTATCAAAAAATAAATTGATCCCTAGACGCACTTTTGAACATTCCTAGCTAGAATATGGGGGTGTCAATTATAGTAATTCGGTCAATGCTGACGTAGGCGTAAAAGGAGGCTACGATTACAATGATGCAGGATAATATATAGATTTGTACACGCGTGATGCGATTATCGTGCGACAGATTATGATGAATTACTGTGCGTGACATTTTCTGAACACCGAATGCGATTTTCCAAAGTGAGGATGATCTCCCTAACGTGATCGCGCGATATTTTTTCGTATCGTTCCCTCGTTTACGCACACTGGATACATTGTGACTGTTGCATCGAAAACACTAGAACTATGAATAGAAAAGGTTTCAATATTGGTAAAGCCATCTCTCAGTTTCAAAGATTGGGAATTTTACAACACAAATTCTTAATTTATATATTTCCTCTTTCACGTGCCATATAAATAATAAATGCTGGTAACATATGTACATTTTTTTCCAACGTACCTCGTACAATAAAGTTCTCTAAGCAATACTTATGGAATGACTCGTTCATGTATAAAGAATTTTAGAGAAAAATTTATTTGCAATGAGGGAGAGAATAGAGAATACGTAATTGTGGACTTACATCGGATGTTTCCGAATAAATTTCTTTTACAAAAATAGGTAAAAATGTGGAACGATCAATACCATTAGAAGTCACGAATAGTCAAGATGCATCGGATGTAACTAAAAATTAGACGAACCGGTAGCTCATTGACTCACCTAAAGAGACAATGTGCATGCGATGTTGCCTCGCGATTAATTTATCTGTGACAGATATAGTGTTCTCATGAAGGTTTCATTTGTATGCGCCTACCAGCTCATTTAAATATAAAGGAGCGCCGATAAAGATCGTATCTAACATTTAACTGACTCGCTGTCTAATTAATTGTACACGTGTATAGGGATATGGATAAGGAATACTGGTACGGAATATGCGCGCATATGTGTTTAGAAAGAAAGAAAGAAAGAATAAAATATATAATTTAATGTCGCGAAAAGACCAGCTAGAAAGAGAAAATCGTTCTACCGTGCTTATAGATGTTTTACTCAATATTGCGAGAAAATTTTTTTTTTTCAGATTCGGCAGTAAAATGTCATTCTCACTTATATCTTATCTATTTTACACTATTTAAAAAAAGATGTTATTTATAATATTGTACTTTAAAGAAGGAGAAGGATGAAGAATAGCACGTCACTTCTCGATCCGACGATAGCAGATCATCCGCCAAAGAAATTATTTTCCCGTCTAATATCCTAATTAGTAAAGATAATTAGTGACGCCCTTTACAGATAATACTACGAGAATGTAATATATCTCGCAATATTAGGTTTCAATCTAAGATAAAATACAAAATCTCGTCTGGCGTTAATGGAACTATAAATACTTAAATATCGCGAAAAAAGAAACAATATAGAATAAAAAAACAATAATAAAATAAAATAATAGAATACAAATACAATAATAAAATATAACAAAATAGTAAAAAATAATAATAAAATAGAAAAGTATTTGTGCATTTATTATACTTCAAAAATTTACGAATAAAGATCTTTTCGAGGATAAAAGAAAACTTTTGATCTTTTTCGTAATTATATTTTTATGATTTGTAAAAAATTGTGTTATCTTTCAATAACATAATACATATTTTCATATAAAGAAAAAAATGGTATCTAATACCTCTCTTTATCTTTCTTTTTTGCATTGTATATTTTTTAATCCTATAAGATATAATTAAATTTTCCGTCTATTTCAAAGATAGATAAAATCTTTATTATATTTCTAATATTGTCCATCATTCATCGTTCGTTTCTTGCAGGATATGCGTGACGCTATACTTAAATAGGCTAGTGTTGATCTTTTCCAACTTGTTAATCTCTTCCTTCAAATCTGTCAATTGCTTTATCAACTTTTCCTGTTCTGAAGAATCAACGGTATTTCCCACATACGATTGAAAGTCCAGAATTTCTGCCGGATTTCGTCCTCTGGAAATAACTTTGATAACGTCGTTCGATTCATTGTCATTAGTTTCCGACACCCTCTCCAGACTATGCACCTCCAAGCGCGGTTCGAGGGTAGAGGCGCGAAAATTTTCAAATCCCTTCGTGAAGAATGCGGCGGTAACTGGCCCCTTGTGCTCAATCGTTCTGAGCACCTGCCGACTGACAATGTCCCAGATATGGACGGCTCCATCGGTAGATCCAGACAGCAGAGTGCGACAGTCTACGGATACCGACAGGGCGGTGACGTGCGACTTGTGAGCTCTGAACACAGCTGTCTCCTCATTCTTCACGTGTAGCACGATTTCGCGTGGCGGTTCGTGCAGATTACATTGGAATATATCACCGGTCGTGCAACCTACAAAGAATTCGCTTTCGCGGGAATTCACGGTGATCGCTGTAAGCGGCACGTCAAATATCAATGAAAGCAGAAGATCTCCGCTGCCGAGCTCATAGATGTTACATTTTGCATCCAACGAAACCGTGTATAATCTTGCGCGAGCGCCGCCAAAACCAAAGAGCATATCTTTGATTGGCATAGTATGATGACTGAAGGTATAAACGGGTAAACGGTCATGCTTATTAGCGTTCAACACTTTATAGAGAGACCATACGAACACGTAACCATCCTCGCCGGCGCTAGCGAAAAATGAACCGTCCTTCGTGATTGCCAAACAGTTAATAGTCTGATAATGCCGTACTAGATTGGCCAGCATTCTGCCGTTGCAGGTCTGCCAGATGAATATTTTTTCGTCCACCGAGGCGATTATGTAGGAGCCGTTCGGTGTGCAAGTCAGGGCATTCATTTTACCCGTTGTAGTTAGGTGGATATTGGACAAGGGTGATGGGCTGTTTAGCGGCCAGATGTATAAACGCGATTTCGTGGCACTGGCGCCCAATATGTAGCTATCGCTCAAAAGCTGAAGAGTGCGATGGCCGAGCGCTGACGCGTTTTTAAATACAGATAACATAGAACCATTCCGTGGATCCCATATCGCGGCACTCCAACTTTCTCCAGTAGTATCACTCGTCAAGATTACTTCTGTTATTCGCGACATTTTGTAGTCTCGCTATATTCTTACAGTGAAACACTAGACTGATATCGATTATAATTGTCGAAATTACGTGAATTCCGAGATTGTCATGATTTTCTTGGAAAAAATGTCGTCTTTAGACCCTCTTCGTTTTCTTCTTTCATAAATATACACAGTCTTCAATTAAATCTCAAATTCACGTTATAAAACATGTGGCGAACATAAAATGACTAGGTTAGAATTCAAAGGTTATGTTGTGGCCTCTTTTCCTTCCGAGACTTCTCTAGGTTCTCTTTTCGCACATGCGCGGTAACTGAACATATAACGTCTAGATATCAGGCTGCCAATATACACATGCTACATTTCCTTCACTTCCTAATTGTTCCCCTATACGTTCCGATATAGATTTTACCATACTATTAAAAAATCATTCATGTATGCATGCACATGTAAGCTTCGTTGATTCACAGACAAAGCTTCTTAAGATTGTTTTTTTGGGGTGGGGGAAATATATCTTTGTTCCTTAGCTCCCTACAATTATAAAATTCTAGTCTTTGGTATGCGTTCGTAAAACGATCTCGCGTATCCTCATGGTTTTGTCAAACTTGTCCAATAACCTTATAGGTCGCCACATATGTATGTATTATCCAGGGTTGGTAATAGCGTTTTCGAATGAACGGGTTAATTCAACCCGGATCAATTAATCATTATATTTTATTATGAATTCAAATCTTTTATTAACAGAGACGATGCAATGACGTCATTAATCGCTCTCAGAGCGATTAAACCTACATTTTCGATAATCGCATGCACTAGTGCGCACCGATGCACATTAAAAGATATTATAAACAAATTTATATAAGCATAAATAATTATATTTTTCTATAATTTTAACCGTGTTCTATTGTTTTTTTAAGTAGCTTTAATTGTTGATAGCATTAATTCATTTTTTCATGTTTATTATAGAAATTATAGTTAATTATAGAAAAATATAATTATTTATGCTTATATAAATTTGTTTATAATATATTTTAATGTGCATCGGTGCGCACTAGTGCATGCGATTATCGAAAATGTATAGATTTTATGTAACTGTTTCAGGAACAGTAAAATAAACATTTTATTGTAAAATTATTGTTTTATTATCGACAATGCAAAGCTTTACTTACCTACAGTAGCGCGTGACGAGTTCTTTTTTTCCATAGTGTTCAGATTTCAGACACAATTTTGCTAGAGAAAAAAGTTGCTTCTTTCAACACGGACAATCACACTGTACATTCCGTGTCCGCGAATTCTGGAACACTTTGTATATAACATCGAGCGATCATATGAAAGTGAAACAATTAATTAACGCTGTCAATAAAATTAAAACTCCTTAGAAATCAAAAGAACACGGTTAAAACTATAGGGAAATATAATAATTAGATTATAATAAATCTCCGTGTTTCGGAAATCACAATTTTTCGTATATCATCGTATAAAGACGCATTTAATTTTCTCTCGTAAAACTAATCAATTTAAAAGTCGGTGCATGCTTATTATACAATCTTATCGACGATCGGCCATCGATTCTGTAGAGTTATCCCTTAATTTACACCAGGCTATTTGATAGTCACATACTGTTAGCTGGTATTTTATTTATATTGATAAACTCTCTTATTTATCATTTATATTTATATCAATTGCCACACACACACATACACACACACACACATTTATACTTTTATAGAATAATTTCTTTTAGTTACATATATATTAATTAAAAGTTATATAAATATGGTGTGATATATATACATAGTGATGATGCATAAGATTGTCTAGGAATATTGTATATTTAAGGCGCCCTTCATTATTCCTAAAAATAATATAGTAACACGTGGCGCTTTCCTCCGAGTGGAACCCTTTATCGCTTCATTGATGAGACTTTCTATCGATTTTTAAAAAGGTTAAGTGTTTAGCCTCGATAGAATCCGCGTTGCCTTCGGCGCCATAAAAAGAGCGGCAACAAGAATATTATGAGTTCTACATTCGAAATTTATTTACGTAACATCTTTATCGCGTAACAAAATCTCAATTAAAAAATAACAGAATATTCGCGATATACATATATAAGCTGAATAATAATGGCTAGGCTTTTGATTAATTGCAGCATCAACCCATCAATCTTCGATAATTTCTACAATTAATAGATGATGCGAAATAATTATATAATAATAATTAATGAAAATCATTCTTAATATCGCTGAAAGATTCATTATACACAATAGTTTTCTAAAATAATATGCTAAAAATACTATAATAAAACGAAATAAATATATAAATGGAGAAAAGCTGGAATAATAAAAGTAATATCATAATTCATTTTTTAATTTCGTATTATTTCTGCATCAAAAATTTGAATTCAATAGCCACGTGTATCACGTGTGGCATTATTATTTATCTTGTTTCTGCACATGCTTCACCGCGTGCATTATAATCACATATGACATGCAAATCAAATTACAATGCAATAATGAGATATTACGTCCTATCATTATGGATGTGCTGTGGTGCCCATGTAGCCCGTGCAGCCACATGAGCTACGCTCTAAATGCAATGATCAAATGGAGCCAAAATGCAATTACGATTCCTCCTGTATTGCTACAAATTGCTCTGTTACTATAATAATTTTATAAAAAGAAAACTGTCGGTATGATATTTCTGATGTGTATTTTTCCGTACATTTTAATACACACACGCGAAATAAATAAATAAACAAATAAATTTAAAGGATAATATCGTGTTGTGTTTAGTTCTAAATTCGGATACAAGATGCTAAACAAGAATATGATGCAAGAAAATTTTTCTTCATCGAATATCGCGTAATTAATCATTGCTTTATTTTTCAAAAATTGCAGTAAAAGGTTTGATTTTTTCGTAAACGCTTTAGCGATCGCTCCCAGATCAATCTCATCCGGCAATCATAATACAACGATTCATAGCACGTGTATCGTTAATCGTACTTAATAATGTGGTGCTCGCTCTTATATAACAAAGTCTCTTAAACTGAATCAGTGAAAATGTCACTGATTAAAGCAATCACACATGATTTCAGAAAACATATTTTGCTCTTCCGTCTTATATCTTAATTAGATAATTAAGATAATTAAGATTTTACTGAAAAATCAATATATAATAACCATACATATTTCCAAGATGTAACTTTTACAGCTTTTCCTATTTATCTTAGATCGTTATTTTTTAGAAAAAACACACATACATCTGAAGAGGGAAAAGGGCGGGCTTTTTCGTTTTTTATTATTAAATTCCTGTGTTAAATATTACATAAATTTTTTATTGAATTAGGATATATTCAAATTTAAAATGATAAAATAATAATTTCATTATTTGTTGGCACTCTGTTTATTTTAATACGAAATAATATTTCCCGACTTTTTCTCTACATTTTTATTAAAAAAAGAAATAAGTTAAAATTTGTCAATGAATTTATAATTGAAGTTTCATGCAATGAAAATAGTACTGCATGTAATCGACGAAATCGTTAACAAATAGCGTTAAAAAATTTATATTTATTAAAATTTCTATAGGACAAGAAAAAGAAACGAAATATACATATATCTCCTTCTATAATAATAAAAAATTTCTAATAAATAAGATAATAATAAGCATAAGAAATTATGCATTCTCTATATGAATAATATTTGTTTTTAAATTACTACTCAGACAGCACAAGGATGTCCTTAGGACGTCCAAAGGGCATCCAGGACATACATGTAGGATATCCTGAGGATATCCTATTTTAATCCTCGGATCTCCTCTGGATGTCCTGAGGAAGAATAAATGATAGCCGTACACTAGCCTCTGGAGAATCCAGGGAGACCCTGTGGAACATCTTAAGGAATAACTGAAAGTAATCATGTATGCATATTAAATTTTCATAAAATATATTTATAATAATATCTTAAAACATCCTACAAATATCCTAAACCATCCTGGACATATTCAGGATGATCCTGAGGACGTTTTGTGCTGTCTGGGTAATAAACTATTGATTTTATCTGTTATCACACTGAACACATATAATCTTGTTTGGATAGGAAAGTTTTAATATCATTTATCAGTGAATAATGAAGCCTGCTTTCTTAATGTTTATCAGTGTAATCTGTTGTCTAAATTCTTTTAAGAATGAGTCACACATTTCGAATATTTTATATATTTACAAACTGCTTCATATAAATATGTTTATATTAATATTATTGTATCATATACAATTCTCTCTCTCTCTCTCTCTCTCTCTCTCTCTCTCTCTCTCTCTCTCTTTCTCCTCTCTCTTTCTTATCCGTTATACTAAAATAATAGCAAGTAAAGTTTAATAAAAAAACATTTTGCATTGATTTTTCTATACATTGTTTAACAAAACAAAACAATTTTATTTAAATAATATTATGAAGAATTCGATTTAGTGATTTTATATCAATAAAATACTCGATGAACAGCAAGTTATTATTTGAGTTTAATACTTTTCTATACAAAAGTACGGGTTAAATAAATTTTGTATAACAAATGGAAATATTTCCTACTTAAAAAAATCGCGATATAATTGTGATTGTAATGTTTAATATTTTGCAAATGTTTAAATTTTTAATTGCTTTAATTAATAATTTCGTATAAAATAATTACAAGAAGAGAGAGAGAGATAATTCGTGGCAATTAAAATTTAGCATTATTATTCTTTGTTTGCTTTCGAATATCCCTCTTCGAGAGAAACTGTGACGATTCTGGGACAGGCGATGAAAATTATCCACTTTACGAAGAAACGGTTCATTTAACTGTAAGAATCAAGGAGAGCTGACGGTCAATAAATACCGATGAGTATGCCGGGCGACTATTTGGCAGGGAATCGCGCGAGTTCTCTCGACTCTGAATCACACGTACGGGTCGCTAAAATTTCGAGCGACTCGTTCCGAAAAGACCGAGGGAAACATGGGAAAATCGGCCGCGCGCCAAAACGCGTTCTTCTGCGAAGAAAGCGGTGACAAACGGTGCCGTCATCCTCGTCGTCGTCGTCGTCGTCGTCGTTGCAAACCTTGCACCCGAAGGGACCGCACCGGGTGCAATGACCCGATGCAACGATTAGAACGCGCAGTACAATAAAGCGACGAAAAGCAGTTATCGATTCGTATTCGCTGTCATATTCTACCGAAATTCCCGATATAGCATCAGGCAAGTCGCAATAGGATAATTTAATTTCCAGCCTCTCGTTAAACAATGAGCGTTTTTGACAGCGAGCGACATTGATGCTCCAAAATGCATGACACGGTTGAGATCGTCGTCCAATGGGAACCGTTGTTCGCGAACCACGATGCGCCCAGAATAGCCGCTAGAACGACGAAACTGGAACTTGGTAGCTTGATAAACCGGTTCTAATCATGGCGGGGGATCGATATCTTATCCTCTCCATCGCGCTAATTGAACGCCGGGTCGGAGGTACCGACAATGCGTTGCACGAAGAAGGGGCAGCTAATTCATCGTCAATTGAAATTTTCAATGGGGTAGACAAATTCTTCAGATATATGGAATATGACGTACATTTTTAAGCACTGACGTACATTATAAGCAATAATCTATTCTATTGAATTTCTAATTATTAAAAAATAAAGTGAAATCTCATTCCAACATAAACACGCACAGGCAATTTATAAAATAACAAAAAAATTGTTGTTAATTAATTTTTTTTCTTTATCTTATTTCTTAATTTAAAAAGTTAACATGCTTTTATCAAAAAAACGTGATTTTATTCTTGAAATTAATGAAGTTAATACGTTCCTTGTAAAACCCGATCGATCTCGTTTTATTCGTGACGATGAGAAGTCGTACGTACGCACGCGTTGTTTCTATAAATAGTAGTTGCTCAAATACAGTACTTGAAAAACCTATTACGTGAGGTAATACGTACACGAAATCCTACGTAATTGGACAGTCTTGAGATCATTTTACAAGAAAAGCGTTTTATTTCATTGATTCATTTTCATCGTCGCGATTACCATCAAGTCTCTCTGTCAATTCTGAGACATCCTATATAATTATTTATAAAAAATTATTTATATAAAAAAGCAATTAATTTCTACACGCATCACTACAAATTTTGATGATATAGGCATATTACACTATATTAAGAAAAAAAAATTATAAAGGAAAAATATAACAATACAGAAAATGCAATCTATATAAATGCATGTAAGAATCAGGTCGCGCCATCGCGTTTATCTTTGCCGCCGACACGACGCACAAATTATTGCCATGCAATATTGTCACTTTATTTGTAACGCGTGTCTCGGTGCGTGTCCCATGCGTCATACGCAGCACGAGACACAACGAAATGCATGCATTCCGTGCATTCGCGATGCAGCGCCGTGCATAGTTATTTCTTATCTGGTACCAAATAACATGAGATTTGAACACATGCTATTATTTTTGCAATTAATCTATTTTATTATTTGTTTATGAAATGTAAAACAAATCTTGGGGGAAAGCCCAAATAATCAAACATGATAATAAAACTGTATAATTGCAATCTATGAATCAAGAAAATAGCAAATTAAAAATGTTTTCAGTAGCTCTAAATTTATAATATAATTAAATATAATTAAATATAATAATAACATTAAATAATTAAATAACTCTATCAAGATTGGTACTATGTACATTTAATATAAGTATAGCGTTATCAAATTAAATTTCAAGGTACTCAAGATTATGTATAAAGGGAACATAAACTTTGATCACTACTCCGTAAACACGTGCTATTAATTTAACAAATTATTTTAATAATAAGATTGGCACACATTTTGTGCAATAGCAAAAATTCTACCAAATTTTGAGTTAGTATATAAATATTTTATTATTCATAATGTATTAATTTTGATTGCATTTTTCTCAATCTTGCTCGTAAATGTTCTTAAATCTCGAAATTCCTATAAACATATTTAATTATTATTTATGATAAAAGGATTATTAAAATTATAAAACTAGAGCAATACGTGCTGCTGTAGCTGGTACGATGATATTGAAAGTTACATCTCCCTCAGAAGAACGATGCGTCTTTTTCCCTTCGTGGAAGCGCGACGAAAACTCCGGAAAAATTGCGGCACGGTATTTTTCGACCATCGCCACTTGCTACGGCTCTGATTTACGACGTGTAGCTCGTATTATGGACGTCGAGAGAGCCGCGCGCGGGATGACATCTCGAGCGAGAAGGCGCAGCGCAGGCGCGCGGCGCCGAGTCGCGCGCGCTATAAGTAGCGGCGGTGAAAGTTTCCGCGGACAGTAGATTGCGCGAGATCGTCTGGTGAATATCGTTTGCCATTGCGAGAAACGAGACACATCGCGCTTCCCTTTCGTTTCGTTCCAAAATACGCTTTCGCTTCCGTGACGCGCGAGCCTCAACGCCGCAAGGTTTTCACTCGCGCAAAGGTCGACCTTCGGCAAAGTTCGTCGTCAAGGCGAGCCAGAGAAGGTGTAAGGGATCGAAGCGGACCAAAAAAGAGGAGCAGGATGCCAGCCGACGTAGCGATGCACACCAACTTCCTGCAGTTCAACCAGTCCAGTCTGAAGGACTCGAACGTGGACTCTTGCTGGAACACCGAGAACATGAGTGGCTACATGACCTTGGTCGGGCCGAACGGTCATCGGCAGAGTGTTCAGGTGAAAGTCTATCGCACCAGCGTGGAACACTTCGCCGTCATCTATCCGCAAAAAAAGGTCTGCCGACCGCTCGGCGTGTTGAATCTAAGGAACACGACGATCGAACGTTACGGCGACGAGGGCTTCCTGGTGAGGCAGAAGGGCTTCGACTCGCCGATCGCCCTGACCTTCCTCATGGAAAACAAGAAGGAGCTGGACTACTGGATCCTCGCGTTCACCGCTAGGACCA
Source organism: Formica exsecta (assembly GCF_003651465.1). Taxonomy (NCBI): domain Eukaryota; kingdom Metazoa; phylum Arthropoda; class Insecta; order Hymenoptera; family Formicidae; genus Formica; species Formica exsecta. The sequence goes on along the minus strand of NW_021852808.1, from coordinate 129,811 downwards.
GCCCGCTGGTGCACCAGAGCAGTCTGCCGATAGTCGAGGAAGAGGAGATCTAAATGGCCGAAAGCCGAATCGAGCGAGCTCGAGGAGAGGAGAACCGTCACCGGTTCTCCTTCGCAGAGTGTCTCGAATGTTCCTCAGACATTCAAGCATGTATTCTCGCAGGAGAGAAAAAGAGATACCGCCGTGCGTGATACCGATGAATTGCCAAGTGCAGATGTGCCGGCGTGCAATCTCTCTAAGAACGAATCCTTCTGGATTTCCCAAGTGCATCCGACACCGGCGGAGCCTCGGGTCTTGTAAAGAACGAACTTGTAAAGATCCGATTGGTTAGATCTTTGAGTGTCTAGGGCAAGGAACAATCGATCGAAAGATCTACTTGAATCGACTCCAACGCGCACGTTGCCGCGTTTAGGCGGCAGTCGTGTCGCGAGGCCATGTTGGCATTAAACCCTAGCAGCCAGCATCATCGATCCTGGCCAGCTGTGACCAATCGCGATGTACCTTCCAACCGGAGTCGGAGTACTGCGCGGAGAAGCAAGGAGAGGAGGAAGAGGAGAAGAAGAATCGCGAGGGGAAGGACAAGGTGCGACGAGGAGTGTGTGTAG